>NC_086453.1:7772678-8059610 GCF_028390025.1 Pseudophryne corroboree | reverse complement strand
CCCGCAGAGATTTATTGTACGGAGTTTCGCCGTTGGTCGAACGACTGTGGATGGAATGACCCAGCCCTGCGCAGTCAGTTTCGCCTCGGCTTATCCGAGTCTATAAAAGACAGTCTCCTTCAGTATCCCGCTCCTGAGACTCTCGATAAACTCATGGAGCTCTCTATTAAGATTGATCGTCGTCTCAGAGAGCGGAGGGCTGAAAAAGGAGCATCTGTCGGGTCTTCTCCTTGTGTTTTTTCCATTCCTGTGGACATAGAGGAGCCCATACAGATAGGCCTCTCCAAACTGTCTCCTGAAGAAAGAACCAGAAGGCAAAATTCTGGTCTTTGTTTATACTGTGGGGGTAAGGGACATTTTGCCCGTAGTTGTCCGAACAAGTCGGGAAACGCCTCGACCAAGTGAGTTGTGAGGGGGTTCACTTTGGTCTGCAGCTTATCTCCTCAAATAATTCACTGTTGGTTCCAGCTAAAGTTTCCTTTGGCAGCCTCTGTTCCTCGGTCTCGGCTTTTGTGGACAGTGGAGCTGCAGGGAACTTTATGGATTTAACATGGGCTAAGGCCTTAGGTATTCCTCAGTTAGCCTTGGGTAGGTGTATCACCATGCATGGTTTAGATGGGAGTCCCTTGTCCAATGGGGTTATTTCTCTCTGTACACCTCCTGTTCTACTTTCGGTAGGAGCTCTGCATTCTGAAAAGATTGAGTTTTTCCTTACCCATTGCCCAGCAGTTCCTGTGGTTCTGGGTCACCCTTGGCTGGCCTTTCATAATCCCATCATTGATTGGCAGTCGGGGGAGATCTTACAATGGGGTACCATCTGTAATAAGGAATGTATTACGCTTCCCATCAGAATAGCTGCTGTCATTCCCGCACCCATTCCTGTGGAATACCAGGATTTTGTTGATGTATTTTCCAAGGGCAATGCGGA
Source organism: Pseudophryne corroboree (assembly GCF_028390025.1). NCBI lineage: Eukaryota > Metazoa > Chordata > Amphibia > Anura > Myobatrachidae > Pseudophryne > Pseudophryne corroboree. The sequence goes on along the minus strand of NC_086453.1, from coordinate 8,058,682 downwards.
TATTCTGCCTCCCCATAGGCCTTATGATTGTGCTATCGAGTTAATTCCTGGTGCCACTTTGCCTAAGGGAAGGTTATATGCATTGTCCGGACCTGAAACTGTGGCCATGAATGAGTATGTTAAAGAAAGCCTAGGGAAAGGATTTATCAGGCCATCTAAATCCCCTTTAAGTGCAGGCTTCTTCTTCGTGGAGAAGAAGGATGGATCACTCAGACCTTGCATTGACTTTAGAGCCTTGAATAAAATCTCAGTAAAGAATACTTACCCTTTGCCGCTGATTTCTGTCCTCTTTGATCAGCTACGTTCGGCTGTGATTTTTTTTCTAAGATTGACCTGAGAGGAGCATATAACCTCATCAGAATCAAGTCAGGGGATGAGTGGAAAACGGCATTCAGTACTCAATCAGGCCACTATGAGTATCTGGTTATGCCATTCGGCCTGTCCAACGCTCCGGCAGTTTTCCAGGATCTCATTAACGATGTGCTCCGTGAATTTCTTGGAAGATTCGTTGTAGTCTACTTAGACGATATTTTGATATATTCTGACTCTATTGAACAACATGTTACCCAGGTGCGTCAGGTTCTAAAAAAATTACGTGAAAATCACCTATATGCCAAGCTGGAGAAGTGTGAATTTCATGTCACGGAGGTATCCTTTTTAGGGTACATTATTTCCCCTCGGGGATTCTGTATGGAACCAAAGAAGCTCCAAGCCATCCTTAGTTGGGCGCAACCCACCAATTTAAAAGCAATTCAGCGCTTTTTAGGGTTTGCGAATTACTATAGAAGATTTATTCACTCTTTCTCTGACCTAGTTGCTCCCATTGTGGCACTGACTAAAAAGGGAGCAGATCCTACCAACTGGTCACGTGAAGCGGAGTTATCTTTTCAGGCCTTGAAACAAGCCTTTGTCTCAGCCCCGGTCCTCAGACATCCCAACCCAGAATTGCCTTTCATTGTTCATTATCACCTTCAGGCCAGGTTCCAAGAATACCAAGGCAGATGCCCTGTCACGCAGTTTTCTTCCAGTTCAAGACAACAGTCCTGTTACTCCCATACTTCCGTCTTCAGTCATTCGGGCAGGTCTCACACAAGATTTATTTACCCAGTTAAAGCAGCTTCAACATCAAGCTCCTGGAAATACTCCTGCTGGTCGTCTTTTTGTCCCCGAGTTTTTGAGAGCAACGGTTTTGACGGAGTTTCATGATAGCAAGGTTGCCGGGCATCCGGGGATCGCTAAAACTTTTGAATTAGTTTCCCGCTCGGTATGGTGGCCTGGTCTTTCCAAAGACATTAAGGAGTTTGTTTTTTCTTGTCAGGTCTGTGCACAGCATAAGGTTCCCCGTTCCTTGCCTATCGGTCAACTTATGCCCTTGAATGTTCCTCTTAGGCCATGGTCTCATATTTCCATGGATTTTGTGGTGGACCTCCCTCTGTCAGCCGGATGCCGAGTCATATGGGTGGTAGTGGACCGTTTTAGCAAAATGGCCCATTTCATTGCTCTTCCCCGATTGCCATCTGCCCAGGGATTGGCAGTCTTGTTCCTCCGCCATGTTTTCAGACTCCATGGGTTACCCACTGATATTGTTTCTGATCGGGGTCCACAATTCATTGCACAATTTTGGAAGTCTTTTTGTGCCTCATTAAAGATGAAATTATCTTTAACGTCTGGCTACCATCCCCAATCCAACGGGCAGACTGAGCGAGTTAATCAATCATTAAAACAATATTTGCGTTTGTACTCGGCCAAACTCCAAAATGACTGGTCTGAGTTTCTTCCGTTTGCAGAGTTTGCTTACAACAATGCCTGTCATTCCTCCACCAATGTATCTCCATTTTTTACAGTTTTTGGTTTTCACCCCAGAGCTAATTCCTTTTTTCAACATTCCTCTGTCTCCTCACTGACCTTGACCTCTCATCTCAAACTCATTTGGAGAAAAGTGCACCTGGCTCTCAGAAAAGCGGCATTTCGGGAGAAAAATTTTTCTGACAGGCTTCGGCGGCCGTGCACTTTTAAAGTTGGAGATAGGGTATGGTTGTCGACTCGCAACATTAAACTTCGACAAACCTCAGCCAGATTGGGTCCTAAATTTATTGGACCATTTCATATTATCAAAAAAGTCAATCCAGTGGCTTTCCGGTTACGTTTACCAAAAACTTTACGGATCGGAAATACCTTCCATTGCTCCTTGTTAAAACCATATGTTTCGTCCAGTAGATTTCCTCGCAAGATCTCTCAGGGGAAATCACCAATAGATGTACAGGGTCAGCAGGAGTTCTTAGTGGAGAAGGTTCTCGATTCCAAGTTGTCCCGGGGTCGGCTTTATTTTTTGGTACATTGGAGAGGTTATGGTCCAGAAGAAAGGTCTTGGGTCCTGGATGAGGATCTCCATGCCCCGAGGCTCAAAAGGGCATTTTTTCGAGAATTTCCTCAGAAACCTGGCCTTAGGGGTTCCTTGACCCCTCCTCAAGGGGGGGGGTACTGTTAGGCGCCGAGGGTCCGCCCGTCAGTGCGGCCCGGCGCCTAGCAACTAGGGACGCCGCAGGCAGACAGCCGCCGGCTCCCTAGCAACGCTAGACGCCGGGCGCACGGAGCCGCTCAGACCCTAGCAACAGGGACGCCACGGTCAGACCGCGTTCCCCGTTGCTGGGTCTTAATTAATCAGTGCTTGTGTATTCTGGCCGTGCAGCATGCAGCTGCACGGCATCATTATGTGATTACCCTGTCTGGATCATGATTGGAGGGCTCCCAAATTTAAGCACTCTCAGGACTTCTCACAGACGCCGGTGATAGCTTCCTGTTTGCTGTGTCAGTTACAGAGAGTTTCCAGTCCTGCTCAACCCGGTTGTTCCTGTCCTCAGTGATCCAGTACTCGGAATTTGTCATCTATTCCTGGAGTCCGACCGAGCACCTTTAACATCCTGTGGTGTTCGTGAGTCGCGGCGTAGCCGTGTGTTGCGGCTTGACCGCTACTATTTATTATTTAGTTTATTGTGTTCTGGAGCTTTTGCGGAGGATTCCGCTCCCACAAATCCACTCTGGTATCCAGCGGTGCTGGATAGGAGTAACGGATCAGTGGATCTTTGGTTGTCCTTTTCCCTGGCGGTTTGTCCGCACATACTTTTGGTTTAAGTTAGATAGCTTGTAACCCCTGGCCTGGTTGCTTAGTCAGAGGGCCCCTTGTTATCACCCTGTCTCGGATTTCCCTTTGTCTCCCATTAAGACCTGAGGGGGCATCGGGGTTGGGCAGACATAATCCGCCCTTCGAACGCGGCTGCCATGGGCTCAAGCATCCATAGTCTCGCAGGGGATTTCTGATAACACGGGCGAGACAACGGAGTTAGGGCGCCAGGGGTTACTAGGCTTTCCTGCTCCCGTACCAGCATATCCTTCCAGTACTCAGACCTCTGCCATAAAGATCTCCTCTGGTCTGGAGTACGGGAATCATAACAGCTATATATATATTATATCACCCTGCGTACCCTGCTCTCTATATACATATTATATCACCCTGCGTACCCTGCTCACTATATACATATTATATCAGCTGGGGTATCCTGCTCGCTATATATATATTATATCACCCTGCGTACCCTGCACGCTATATACATATTATATCACCCTGCGTACCCTGCACGCTATATACATATTATATCAGCCTGCGTAACCTACTCGTTATATAAATATCATATCACCCTGCTCGCTATATACATATTATATCACCATGCGTACCCTGCTCGCTATATACATACTATATCAGCCTGCGTACCCTGCTCGCTATATACATATTATATCAGCCTGCGTACCCTGCACGCTATATACATATTATATCACCCTGCTCACTATATACATATTATATCACCCTGCTCACTATATACATATTATATCAGCCTGCGTATCCTGCTCGCTATATATATATATTATATCACCCTGCGTACCCTGCACGCTATATACATATTATATCACCCTGCGTACCCTGCTCGCTATATACATATTATATCAGCCTGCGTACCCTGCTCGCTATATACATATTATATCAGCCTGCGTACCCTGCTCGCTATATACATATTACTTAATTAACTTACTTAAAGAGCATTAAGGAGGCTTGGGACGATAGGCTTGTGGCCATTACTTCAAAGGACATTATTCAAAGGATAACTACAATTTTAAACATAATTTCGACGTTACACCGACGTTAAACAGAAGGATAACAATCAATCCACAATCTGGACCACTGAAGGACAGCTTTCAAACAAATGTGAGTCCAAATCCATTATACATCAAACTACTCCAGTCTGAGTAACCCAGATGCTTATAACTTAAATCTGTGTTAGGAACGCTGCAAGACCTTTCCACTTCATCCGCAACTACTCAAATTTATGTCTATAGCTTACCAAAACCATCTGAATTCTCATCTGTACCAATGTTATCTGTCTTTTTAAACTATGAAAAGGCATCCCCAATCTGCACACTACTGTCACAACTGAGGTCTGAGGCTGAACAGAGGAAGCCTCAGTTGTAGGGGCTGAAGTGTAGAAGAACTTGGAAGGCTGTATTGGGTTCTTAGCAGTGTCGGACTGGGACACGAAGGGCCCACCTGGGGGATGCTGTTGTAGCGGCCCATGCTTAAGGGTGTGGCCATGCTCCAGTGGGGCGTGGCCAGCCACCACAGAGGTTTGGCTAACCATTACAGAGTACATGTTCTGTCTCCCTTGGTAAATATATAATAAACCATACTCTTGTGAAGTATAATATAATATAAGCATAATGCATAATTAAAGTGCACTAGACTAGAGTCTGGAACCTGATCCCTAGAGGAGGAAGAGGGCCCATAGGCAGTGGGGCCCACAGGTGGTTTCCCCTGTTCCCCTGTGGGCCAGTCCGACCCTGGTTCTTAGACAAGCAGACTACTTCTGGAACAAATGCCCGAAGGCGTGACCAAGACAACGTAGTAAAAAGTTAGAGTTTTATTGATGCTCAGCAGTGTTAGGTAACGATACAATGTAATAAACTGTAGATACTGAAGCAATGCCAAACAGGGTGAATACTTGTAAATGATTGAGTAATGTTTTGACACCAGTGTGATGGAAAGTTTATTGCAGAAACACTGGTGAAGCTGGAGATAGACAACAGAACAACAATGATGACTTGAGACAGGTGTTGGGAAACCGATGATGAATTGAGTTTTGATGAAAGGCACCGATAGTGACTTGAGGTCGGTGATAAGGCACCGATGGTGACCTGAGGTTGATGAGTGTCACCGATGGTGACTTGAAACTGATGAGAGGCACTGATGGTGACTTGAAACTGATGAGAAGCACTGATGGTGACTTGAAATTGGTGATGGGACACCAATGGTAACTTGAGATCGTCGATAGGACACCGATGATGACTTGAGGTCGATGTTAGGACACCGATGGTGACTTGAATTGGTGATGGGACACCAATGGTGACTTGAGATCGATGTTAGGACACCAATGGTGACTGGCAATATGAAACACCGCTAGAAGCTGGTACTGGATCACTGCCAATTGCTGGACACAATGCTGGTGCACTTGCAAAGTCAGGCTGCACCGCCAGATGGTAGCTGGTGCGGGTCTCTAGTGGAGCTGATCTCAGGAGCTGGAATACCTGGAACAATAGCTGAATAACCACAACAGAGGAGACAGGTAACACAGGGTGTGACAACCAAAGCACTGACATCTTTCCAGCCCAGGAACAGGATATTTATACCAGCTGGGAAGCAGGGATTGGCTGGCTTAATTAAGCAGAGTCTAGAGCGCAGCGGATAGGATGAAGTAACCACATGTGACTGGAAAAACTTGGCTGCGCCCATGTTAGCCTTTGGAGGGAAAGTGTTTGGGAATTCCATGTGGGGACAACAGTAATGGCGGCGGAGGCCGCGGAGGGCTGGAGACGCCAGACTGAACATCACACACATGACAATGGCGGCAGAAGCCGCGGGGAGCCGAAAGCGCCACTCTGGAATGCCACACATATGAAACAATGGTAATGGCGGCAGAGGCCGCGGAGGGCTGGAGACGCCATTCTGAGCATTACACATAGGAAGCAGTGGCAACAGCGGCGGATGCCGCGGAGGACAGGAGGCGCCATGCTTAGTGTTAAACTTGTGAAGCTATTGTAGTAGCGCAGCGGGATCACAGGGAGATGAGATGAAGTGGAGAGATCAGCACACCACCCGCTGGCAATGTAGATAAGATCCCACCCTGGAACGCTGGGCCAGCCTTAGGAGACACTTAAACGGTAAGTAGTGATAACCAGTTACCCGAATCGTGACAACTACAGTTCTCTTATGCAGACTCATGTATGTTTTTTGATGTAACGATTTGCTTGTAATTGCATGTGTGGGGAAGTTGCTCAGTGAAACATAGTTTATTATTGCATGCTCTCTGGTGTTTACCTCCTTTGATCATTTGGCCATTTGTGGTCAGGTGTACTATATCTTTACATTTAGTGAGGTGTAGTCGTGGTGTAAAGGACAGTGATTACTGATTAGTAAAATAAAACAAATACCAAACACTGAGCAACATCACCAAACAGATAATTTCAACTTTAAACTTGTCATTTATTTTGTACTTTCTCGACGTGGCTACTAGTAACAGATGCACAGGCAAAAATCTTAAAGCTATGTCTGCAAATGCTAGGAGCTTAGGAGACAAAATTCCAGAGCTAATTGCAATAATGACCAGGGATAACTTGGATATTGTGGCAATTACAGAGTCATGGTGCAATGAGAATCATGACTGGGACATAGCTGTACCAGGATACCATTTATTTAGGAAGGATAGAATGGGAAGAATAGGAGGAGGGGTAGCAATGTATGTGAAAAAAAGCATAAATGCTACTTTAATACAAAATACTGAAGATAAAACTGAGGCCCTTTGGCTCACCATAGATACCGGGGAGAAGGACATTATTCGCATTGGGGTGACCTATAGACCGCCAGGCCAGGGGCAGAATTTGGACAGGAACCTATTGTTGGACATCACTAAAATGACTTTAAAGGGAGAAGTCCTAATCAATGGAGACTTTAATTTACCTGATGTAAATTGGGAGGGGTCTTTTGCAAGTTCAGCTACAAGTGGTAAATTTCTACATTCCTTACAGGGAGCATCTCTCAAGCAATTGGTGAGGGAGCCCACTCGCAAAGACTCAATATTAGATTTAATTCTTACAAATGGTGACAGGATATCCGACATATATGTGGGTGAACACCTGGGATCCAGTGATCATCAAGAAGTATTGTAGACTGAAAGGGGGCAGGGCTATCATGGGCAAACGCAGGGGGGTTTCCGGTTGCCCAGAAACCCTCCTCCTCTTGGCAAGTGGCATTTATTATAGTATGTTTAACCTTTTCCGAACCACTTATCTCATGTATATTACTGAAATATGTTTGATACAGCGTATACTATAGATCATCTATACTGTATTCCATGTTCCGCAGAGTGGGATATTTGCAGATTGCTTTTAGAAAGCCCTCTCTAGACATTACATGGTATAATTCATTCAAATCCGGCTGTGGTACCAGCCATTTCCTCTTCAGCCATTTACCCCACTGCACGTCACCTATGAGTACAGCAGCTCGCCAACCCAATGAGTGTACCGCCTCAGTGCGCAGATACAAAAAATCACTTGTTATCCTTTTCTGGAGAAGGCCGGAAAGAAGACGCGGGAAGCCAGTGTGGGAGGCGGGGCCGGGCTGCCCATCACTATACCCTGCCCCCCAAAAGACGCGATTTGCGAGTTAGCAGGTAGGGGTGAAGCTAAATGATGCAGATTTGCATCTTTTAACCCCGTCCCCTCTATTCGGGTCAGGGATCCCCTGTTAATCCCCTTATCCTGCCCTCTTCTCTTCCTGCATCGAGCACTATGCAGGGCCCCATGTACCCCGCTGCTCCCCAGCCCTCTACAGTCTCTCTCTGTAATACCTATTTACAACATGAGGTGAGTGGGCACAGCCTCACTGAGATGTTGCTGAGGATAATACTGAATAATAAGAATTTACTTACCGATAATTCTATTTCTCATAGTCCGTAGTGGATGCTGGGGACTCCGAAAGGACCATGGGGAATAGCGGCTCCGCAGGAGACTGGGCACAAAAGTAAAAGCTTTAAGACTACCTGGTGTGCACTGGCTCCTCCCCCTATGACCCTCCTCCAAGCCTCAGTTAGGATACTGTGCCCGGACGAGCGTACACAATAAGGAAGGATTTTGAATCCCGGGTAAGACTCATACCAGCCACACCAATCACACCGTACAACTTGTGATCTGAACCCAGTTAACAGCATGATAACAGCGGAGCCTCTGAAAAGATGGCTCACAACAATAATAACCCGATTTTTTGTAACAATAACTATGTACAAGTATTGCAGACAATCCGCACTTGGGATGGGCGCCCAGCATCCACTACGGACTATGAGAAATAGAATTATCGGTAAGTAAATTCTTATTTTCTCTGACGTCCTAGTGGATGCTGGGGACTCCGAAAGGACCATGGGGATTATACCAAAGCTCCCAAACGGGCGGGAGAGTGCGGATGACTCTGCAGCACCGAATGAGAGAACTCCCGGTCCTCCTCAGCCAGGGTATCAAATTTGTAGACTTTAGCAAACGTGTTTGCCCCTGACCAAGTAGCTGCTCGGCAAAGTTGTAAAGCCGAGACCCCTCGGGCAGCCGCCCAAGATGAGCCCACTTTCCGTGTGGAATGGGCTTTTACAGATTTTGGCTGTGGCAGGCCTGCCACAGAATGTGCAAGCTGAATTGTACTACAAATCCAACGAGCAATAGTCTGCTTAGAAGCAGGAGCACCCAGCTTGTTGGGTGCATACAGGATAAACAGCGAGTCAGATTTTCTGACTCCAGCCGTCCTGGAAACATATATTTTCAGGGCCCTGACTACGTCCAGCAACTTGGAATCCTCCAAGTCCCTAGTAGCCGCAGGCACCACAATAGGCTGGTTTAAGTGAAATGCTGAAACCACCTTAGGGAGAAATTGAGGACGAGTCCTCAATTCTGCCCTGTCCGTATGAAAAATTAGGTAAGGGCTTTTATAGGATAAAGCCGCCAATTCTGAGACACGCCTGGCTGAGGCCAGGGCTAACAGCATTACCACTTTCCATGTGAGATATTTTAAGTCCACAGTGGTGAGTGGTTCAAACCAATGTGATTTTAGGAACCCCAAAACTACATTGAGATCCCAAGGTGCCACTGGAGGCACAAAAGGAGGCTGTATATGCAGTACCCCCTTGACAAACGTCTGCACTTCAGGAACTGAAGCTAGTTCTTTTTGGAAGAATATCGACAGGGCCGAAATTTGAACCTTAATGGACCCTAATTTTAGGCCCATAGACAGTCCTGTTTGCAGGAAATGCAGGAAACGACCCAGTTGAAATTCCTCTGTAGGGGTCTTCCTGGCCTCACACCACGCAACATATTTACGCCAAATACGGTGATAATGTTGCACAGTTACATCCTTCCTGGCTTTGATCAGGGTAGGGATGACTTCATCCGGAATGCCTTTTTCCTTCAGGATCCGGCGTTCAACCGCCATGCCGTCAAACGCAGCCGCGGTAAGTCTTGGAACAGACATGGTCCCTGCTGGAGCAGGTCCTTTCTTAGAGGTAGAGGCCACGGGTCTTCCGTGAGCATCTCTTGAAGTTCCGGGTACCAAGTCCTTCTTGGCCAATCCGAAGCCACGAGTATAGTCCTTACTCCTCTCCTTCTTATGATTCTCAGTACCTTGGGTATGAGAGGCAGAGGAGGGAACACATACACTGACTGGTACACCCACGGTGTTACCAGAGCGTCCACAGCTATTGCCTGAGGGTCCCTTGACCTGGCGCAATATCTGTCCAGTTTTTTGTTGAGGCGGGACGCCATCATGTCCACCTTTGTTTTTTCCCAACGGTTCACAATCATGTGGAAGACTTCTGGGTGAAGTCCCCACTCCCCCGGGTGGAGATCGTGTCTGCTGAGGAAGTCTGCTTCCCAGTTGTCCACTCCCGGAATGAACACTGCTGACAGTGCTATCACATGATTTTCCGCCCAGCGAAGAATCCTTGCAACTTCCGTCATTGCCCTCCTGCTTCTTGTGCCGCCCTGTCTGTTTACGTGGGCGACTGCCGTGATGTTGTCCGACTTAACCAGCACCGGCTGACCCTGAAGCAGAGGCCTTGCCTGACTTAGGGCATTGTAAATGGCCCTTAGTTCCAGGATATTTATGTGAAGTGACGTTTTCATTCTTGACCACAAGCCCTGGAAATTTCTTCCCTGTGTGACTGCTCCCCAGCCTCTCAGGCTGGCATCCGTGGTCACCAGGACCCAGTCCTGAATGCCGAATCTGCGGCCCTCTAGAAGATGAGCACTCTGCAACCACCACAGGAGAGACACCCTTGTCCTTGGAGACAGGGTTATCCGCTGATGCATTTGAAGATGCGATCCGGACCATTTGTCCAGCAGATCCCACTGAAAAGTTCTTGCGTGGAATCTGCCGAATGGAATCGCTTCGTAAGAAGCCACCATTTTTCCCAGGACCCTTGTGCATTGATGCACTGACACTTGGCCTGGTTTTAGGAGGTTCCTGACTAGGTCGGATAACTCCCTGGCTTTCTCCTCCGGGAGAAACACCTTTTTCTGTACTGTGTCCAGAATCATCCCTAGGAACAGCAGACGTGTCGTCGGAATCAGCTGCGATTTTGGAATATTTAGAATCCATCCGTGCTGTCGTAGTACTACTTGAGATAGTGCTACTCCGACCTCTAACTGTTCTCTGGACCTTGCCCTTATCAGGAGATCGTCCAAGTAAGGGATAATTAAGACGCCTTTTCTTCGAAGAAGAATCATCATTTCGGCCATTACCTTGGTAAAGACCCGGGGTGCCGTGGACAATCCAAACGGCAGCGTCTGAAACTGATAGTGACAGTTCTGTACCACAAACCTGAGGTACCCTTGGTGAGAAGGGCAAATTGGGACATGGAGGTAAGCATCCTTGATGTCCAGAGACACCATATAGTCCCCTTCTTCCAGGTTCGCTATCACTGCTCTGAGTGATTCCATCTTGAATTTGAACCTTTGTATGTAAGTGTTCAAGGATTTCAGATTTAAAATAGGTCTCACCGAGCCGTCCGGCTTCGGTACCACAAACAGCGTGGAATAATACCCCTTTCCCTGTTGTAGGAGGGGTACCTTGATTATCACCTGCTGGGAATACAGCTTGTGAATGGCTTCCAATACCGCCTCCCTGTCGGGGGGAGACGTTGGTAAAGCAGACTTCAGGAACCGGCGAGGGGGAGACGTCTCGAATTCCAATTTGTACCCCTGAGATACTACCTGCAGGATCCAGGGGTCCACTTGCGAGTGAGCCCACTGCGCGCTGAAATTCTTGAGACGGGCCCCCACCGTGCCTGAGTCCGCTTGTAAGGCCCCAGCGTCATGCTGAGGACTTGGCAGAAGCGGGGGAGGGCTTCTGTTCCTGGGAAGAGGCTGTCTGCTGCAGTCTTTTTCCCCTTCCTCTGCCCCGGGGCAGATACGAGTGGCCTTTTGCCCGCTTGCCCTTATGGGGACGAAAGGACTGAGCCTGAAAAGACGGTGTCTTTTTCTGCTGAGAGGTGACCTGGGGTAAAAAGGTGGATTTCCCAGCCGTTGCCGTGGCCACCAGGTCCGATAGACCGACCCCAAATAACTCCTCCCCTTTATACGGCAATACTTCCATATGCCGTTTGGAATCCGCATCACCTGACCACTGTCGCGTCCATAACCCTCTTCTGGCAGAAATGGACAGCGCACTTACTCTTGATGCCAGAGTGCAAATATCCCTCTGTGCATCTCTCATATATAGAAATGCATCCTTTAAATGCTCTATAGTCAATAATATATTGTCCCTGTCCAGGGTATCAATATTTTCAGTCAGGGAATCCGACCAAGCCACCCCAGCACTGCACATCCAGGCTGAGGCGATTGCTGGTCGCAGTATAATACCAGTATGTGTGTATATACTTTTTAGGATATTTTCCAGCTTCCTATCAGCTGGTTCCTTGAGGGCGGCCGTCTCAGGAGACGGTAACGCCACTTGTTTTGATAAGCGTGTGAGCGCCTTATCTACCCTAGGGGGTGTTTTCCAACGCGCCCTAACCTCTGGCGGGAAAGGGTATAATGCCAATAATTTTTTAGAAATTAGCAGTTTTTTATCGGGGGAAACCCACGCTTCATCACACACCTCATTTAATTCATCTGATTCAGGAAAAACTACGGGTAGTTTTTTCACACCCCACATAATACCCTTTTTTGTGGTACTTGTAGTATCAGAAATGTTCAAAACCTCCTTCATTGCCGTGATCATGTAACGTGTGGCCCTACTGGAAAATACGTTTGTTTCCTCACCGTCGACACTGGAGTCAGTGTCCGTGTCTGGGTCTGTGTCGACCACCTGAGGTAACGGGCGCTTTAGAGCCCCTGACGGTGTTTGAGACGCCTGTACAGGTATTAACTGATTTGCAGGCTGTCTCATGTCATCAACAGTCTTTTGTAAAGTGCTGACACTATCACGTAATTCCTTCCATAAGACCATCCAGTCAGGTGTCGACTCCCTAGGGGGTGACATCACTAATACAGGCAATTGCTCCGCCCCCATACCATTTTCCTCCTCATACATGTCGACACAACATACCGACACACAGCACACACACAGGGAATGCTCTGATAGAGGACAGGACCCCACTAGCCCTTTGGGGAGACAGAGGGAGAGTTTGCCAGCACACACCAGAGCGCTATATATATACAGGGATAACCTTATATAAGTGTTTTTCCCTTATATAGCTGCTGTATAGATTTATCTGCCAAATTAGTGCCCCCCCTCTCTTGTTTTACCCTGTTTCTGTAGTGCAGGACTGCAGGGGAGAGTCAGGGAGCTTCCCTCCAACGGAGCTGTGAGGAAAAATGGCGCCAGTGTGCTGAGGAGATAGGCTCCGCCCCCTTCTCGGCGGCCGTTCTCCCGCTTTTTTATGGAAAAACAGGCATGAGTTAAATGCATCCATATAGCCCAGGAGCTATATGTGATGCATTTTTTGCCCCCTAAGGTGTTTATATTACGTCTCAGGGCGCCCCCACCCAGCGCCCTGCACCCTCAGTGACCGGAGTGTGAAGTGTGCTGAGAGCAATGGCGCACAGCTGCGGTGCTGTGCGCTACCTTATTGAAGACAGGACGTCTTCTGCCGCCGATTTTTCCGGACCTCTTCTGCTCTTCTGGCTCTGTAAGGGGGACGGCGGCGCGGCTCTGGGACCCATCCATGGCTGGGCCTGTGATCGTCCCTCTGGAGCTAATGTCCAGTAGCCTAAGAAGCCCAATCCACTCTGCACGCAGGTGAGTTCGCTTCTTCTCCCCTTAGTCCCTCGATGCAGTGAGCCTGTTGCCAGCAGGTCTCACTGAAAATAAAAAACCTAAAACTAAACTTTTTTCTAAGCAGCTCAGGAGAGCCACCTAGACTGCACCCTTCTCGTTCGGGCACAAAAATCTAACTGAGGCTTGGAGGAGGGTCATAGGGGGAGGAGCCAGTGCACACCAGGTAGTCTTAAAGCTTTTACTTTTGTGCCCAGTCTCCTGCGGAGCCGCTATTCCCCATGGTCCTTTCGGAGTCCCCAGCATCCACTAGGACGTCAGAGAAAAGAAGCATTTTTTTTTTGGTACAATTTAAGCCCCTGAGTAAGTCTATTATGAAGAGAATATATATACGAAATGCAGCGTGCATTGTGGTGACAGAAACTGCTGAGGTCCCGTCACAGCCTGTTGTTCATCTCCTATGGAAGGGGGTGGGAGGCAGTAGAATGGGATCTCTCGGCCTGACTTTTCATGGGAATTGGCTGACCTCTGGGGCCCAGGAAAGGTGGAGGCTCATAGATCTGCTGTCAGGCAATCCTGCCTCTCAGATGGGGTAATTCTTCACCCCTTCCACCAGGTACACAATGCTCTGCTCCTGGTCTTCCCAATTACACCCTGTCACGATCCGGGTATCTGGACGCCATTACTTACCCTTCAGATGCCTCCTAAGGCGGGCTCAGCGTTCCAGGACCGGATTCCGCTGTTCCTGAGTTTCCACATGCAGAGTGGTCTTTTCATCAGCCGCGGCCTCCGCTGTGCCCGCGTGGTTAAATGTGCATCTATCAGCCTGGCGTCTCCTGTCTCCGGTGGCCGGCGCCGCCATTACTGTTTCCCAGACCACATGGATTACAAACCAAACTTCCCTCCAAGTGTCTGCATGGGCGCAGCCATCTTGGATTCTGTCATCTGATCATTTCCACCAATCTGCTGTCTGTGTTGTTGATTTGCATAATTGCCTAGCCAACCCCTTCCTTGCTGCAGGTATAAGTAAGCTGTACCTGAGCAAGGAAGACGTCAGTGCTTTGGTTGTCAAACCTAGTTCCTGTTTGTCTCTCTTCTATGATTGTCTTCCAGGTTCCAGCTCCTGTCTCAAGACTTCCACCATAGAGACCCGCACCAGCATTCCACCTGCGGTGTAGCCTGACTCTCCAATCCATTGTGGATTCATCTGTTTCCAGCTACAACACTACCTGCTTCCAGCCTCAGCTTCCAGCAGAGTACAGCTTCCCTTAAAGGGCCGGTATCCTTTCTACACTTTACCACTCTCCACCGGAATTATTATTTCTCCGCTCTCAAGTTCTACATTTCAGTTCACATTTCATCGCTCCCAAAGTTCATTTATTATTTAACTGGTTCCAGCCAGTATCCACTCCGTGCTAACAACAGTCTGGTTCCAGCCAGTATCCACAGCAGCTGTTTTACCTTCAGCAACCCAGCTCTTCCTGGAACACCAGCTGGTACAATCCTGGGTTATCTCCATTGCTACAGCCGGGCCTGGTAAGGACTTTCCATCTAGAAGATCATAAGAACTATCTCACACTACCAGTGCCCTGTGGCTCCTGCCATGCTGTAGTACTCGGGAACTGTATTTATTCTTTGCTGACTTTTGCGTTTTCTTTTATTGCTGCTGTGATGCGGAGTTGTCATAATAAACATCATTGACTTTTATCTAAGTTGTCGTGGTCACGCCTTCGGGCAGTTATTGTTCATGTTACTTACATGTCCAGGGGTCTGATACAACCTCCCAGGTTCCGGTACATCTCAGCCCCTACAACTGAGGCTGCCTCCCGTCAGCTCAGGCCCTCAGTTGTGACAGTAAGCACTGACCTAATGAATCCAGCCGGAGACCAGGATCAAGCGGCCAGGCCGATGCAAGAACTGGCAGCCCGACTAGAACATCAGGAGGCTGCACAGGGCCACATCATCCGCTGTCTCCAGGATCTCTCTACTCGGCTGGATGGGATTCAGACAACTCTCCGTGGATCAGGCGCGTCTGGTGCGTCAACCACAGTGACTCCAGCTATAACCCCACCCACCTTACCCATTTCTGCTCCACGTCTTCATCTTCCAACGCCAGCAAAATTTGACGGATCTCCAAGATTCTGCAGGGGATTTCTCAACCAGTGTGAGATTCAGTTTGAGCTACAACCTGGCAATTTTCCCAGTGACCGTACAAAAATTGCCTACATTATTTCTCTTCTCAGTGGCTCAGCCCTTGATTGGGCATCACCGTTATGGGAGAGGTCCGACACCCTGCTATCTTCTTACACTGCATTTGTGTCAACATTCAGGCGCATCTTCGACGAGCCAGGCCGGGTAACTTCAGCTTCGTCTGAGATTCTCCGTTTACGCCAGGAATCACGTACTGTAGGACAATATCTTATACAGTTCCAGATCCTGGCATCCGAACTGGCATGGAACGACGAGGCCCTGTATGCTGCATTCTGGCATGGTTTATCCGAGCGTATTAAAGATGAGTTAGCTACCAGAGACTTACCCTCCAAGTTAGATGAGCTAATCTCACTTTGTACGAAAGTTGACTTACGTTTCAGAGAGAGAGCAACTGAGCGTGGAAGATCATCTGCTCCAAAATCTTCTACTCCTCCTCCTCGCCAACTGTCACCAACTACAGATGAACCCATGCAAATTGGCCGTTCCCGTTTAACTCCTGCTGAGCGCCGAAGACGTCTCTCCGAGTTTCTCTGTCTGTATTGTGCAGCTCCGTCTCACACCATTAATGCCTGTCCCAAACGTCCGGGAAACTCCAAATCCTAGCTCGCCAAGGAGAGGGCCGGCTAGGAGTAATGATCTCCTCTCCATCTCCTCAAGATTGTAACCTCCCAGTCTCGCTTCAAGTTGCTCAACGTTATCAGAACGTCATTGCCCTCCTGGATTCCGGAGCAGCTGGGAACTTTATTACTGAAGCCTATGTTAAACGGTGGTCCCTACCCACCGAGAGACTTCCTTCGTCCTTTTCCTTAACTGCTGTGGATGGCAGTAAAATTTTTGATACAGTTATTTCTCTAAGGACTCTACCAGTTCGTCTGAGAGTGGGAGTTCTTCATTCCGAACTTATTTCATTTTTAGTGATTCCAAGAGCCACACATCCTGTGGTCCTGGGCCTTCCATGGCTCCGTCTTCACAATCCTACAATTGATTGGACGACTACGCAAATCCTGGCATGGGGTTCCTCCTGTACTAAGACATGTTTGTTTAAAGTGTTGCCTGTCTGTTCTTCCTCCCCCAGGTCGTCTGATGTTCCACCTCCTCCATATCAAGATTTCACGGATGTGTTCAGTAAAGCTTCTGCTGATATCCTTCCTCCTCATAGAGAATGGGACTGCCCGATTGATCTCGTTCCAGGGAAGGTTCCACCTCGAGGCCGAACTTATCCGTTGTCTCTCCCCGAGACACATTCTATGGAGGAATACATTAAAGAGAACCTAGCAAAGGGGTTCATTCGACCTTCTTCTTCTCCAGCCGGCGCAGGCTTCTTTTTTGTAAAGAAGAAAGATGGTGGTCTGCGGCCGTGCATCGACTACAGAGGTTTGAACGACATTACCATCAAGAACCGCTATCCTTTACCCCTGATTACTGAGCTCTTTGACAGAGTTAGCGGAGCTACCATCTTTACAAAGCTGGACCTGAGAGGTGCGTACAATCTCATCCGGATCCGTGAGGGTGACGAGTGGAAGACCGCATTTAACACCCGTGACGGACATTATGAGTACCTCGTCATGCCCTTCGGATTGAGCAATGCTCCAGCTGTCTTCCAGCATTTCGTCAATGAGATCTTCAGAGACATTCTGTACCGTCATGTCGTGGTCTATCTAGATGATATCCTCATTTTTGCCAACGATTTAGAGGAACATCGTTTCTGGGTAAAGGAGGTTCTGTCCCGTCTCCGTGTCAATCATCTCTACTGCAAATTAGAGAAATGCGTCTTTGAAGTCAAGTCCATTCCGTTTCTAGGGTACATTGTGTCCGGTTCCGGACTAGAGATGGATCCTGAGAAACTACAAGCAATCCAGAATTGGCCGGTACCCTTAACCCTCAAAGGGGTCCAGAGGTTCTTAGGGTTCGCCAATTATTACCGAAAGTTTATACGAGACTTTTCCACCATTGTGGCGCCTATTACTGCTTTCACCAAGAAGGGTGCTAACCCGTCCAAGTGGTCTGAAGAAGCCATGCAAGCTTTTCATCTTTTAAAACAGAGGTTCATCTCTGCACCTGTCCTGAAACAGCCTGACATCGACTCTCCTTTCATCTTAGAGGTGGATGCCTCCTCCGTTGGAGTAGGAGCGGTGTTATCTCAGAGGGCTAAAGATGGTCATTTACATCCTTGCAGTTTCTTCTCACGGAAGTTCTCCCCAGCGGAGCGCAACTATGCCATTGGCGACCAGGAGTTGCTAGCCATCAAGCTCGCTCTAGAGGAGTGGAGATATCTGTTGGAGGGAGCTTCTCATTCAATCACCATCCTTACAGACCACAAGAACCTTCTATATCTAAAAGGCGCACAATGTCTCAACCCTCGTCAGGCCAGATGGGCACTTTTCTTTTCCAGGTTCGACTTTAAACTCCAGTTCTGTCCGGGCTCTCAGAATCGCAAGGCCGATGCCCTTTCCCGCTCATGGGAGCAAGAAAATGAGTCAGAGTCTTCAGACAAGCATCCTATTATAAATCCGTTGGCATTCTCCACGGTAGGGATGGACTCTACGCCCCCATCAGGGAAAAGTTTTGTGAAGCCGACACTAAGGAAGAAGCTCATGCATTGGGCCCATGCTTCCCGTTTTGCCGGACATACAGGTATCCAAAAAACCCTGGAGTTTATCTCTAGGTCCTATTGGTGGCCAACTCTGAAAAAGGACGTTTTGGAGTTTATTGCATCTTGCCCAAAGTGTGCTCAACATAAAGTATCCCGCCAGTCGCCTGCGGGGCAACTGGTTCCACTATCTGTTCCCCGTCGACCATGGACCCATTTGTCGATGGATTTTATTACAGATTTGCCCATGTGCAACAAGTTCAATACCATCTGGGTGGTAGTTGACCGGTTCACCAAGATGGCACACTTCATTCCTCTCACCGGTCTTCCGTCAGCTTCCAAGTTGGCTCAAGTATTCATACAAGAGATCTTCCGACTCCACGGTCTTCCAGAAGAAATTATCTCAGATCGAGGAGTTCAATTCACAGCCAAATTCTGGCGAAGTTTATGTCAAGTCCTCCAAGTCAAGTTAAAGTTTTCCACGGCTTACCATCCTCAGACCAATGGTCAAACTGAGAGGGTGAATCAGGACTTGGAGGCCTTCCTCCGCATCTATGTGTCCTCCTCTCAAGATGACTGGGTTCAATTACTTCCCTGGGCCGAGTTCTGTCATAACAACCAGTATCATTCTTCATCTTCCTCAACACCATTCTTCACCAACTTTGGATTCCACCCTAAAGTCCCTGAGTTCCAACCGCTTCCAGCAACTTCTGTTCCCGCAGTGGATATCACCTTGCATCAGTTTGCCAATATCTGGAAGAGCGTACGATCAGCTCTGCTCAAGGCATCGTTCAGGTACAAGAAGTTTGCGGATAAGAAGCGTCGAGCAGTTCCTGCTCTCAAGGTGGGTGATCGGGTATGGTTATCCACGAAGAATTTGAGGTTAAGAGTTCCCAGTATGAAGTTTGCACCTCGCTACATCGGTCCTTTTAAAATTGATCAAGTCATCAATCCTGTTGCTTACAGACTCCAGTTACCTCCCTTCTTAAAAATACCCAGGACATTCCATGTTTCCCTGTTGAAACCGCTAATCTTGAATCGGTTTCATTCCTCACTTCCACCAACTCCGAAAGTCCAAACTCAACGAGGCGTTGAGTATGAAGTGGCCAAGATCCTGGACTCACGTCACCGTTACGGTCAACTTCAGTATCTCATTGACTGGAAGGGCTATGGTCCTGAAGAACGCTCTTGGACCAATGCCTCTGACGTCCATGCTCCTGCCTTGGTCCGAAATTTCCACGCAAAGTTTCCTTTAAAGCCTAAGAAGTGTCCTGGGGCCACTCCTAAAGGGGGGGGTGCTGTCACGATCCGGGTATCTGGACGCCATTACTTACCCTTCAGATGCCTCCTAAGGCGGGCTCAGCGTTCCAGGACCGGATTCCGCTGTTCCTGAGTTTCCACATGCAGAGTGGTCTTTTCATCAGCCGCGGCCTCCGCTGTGCCCGCGTGGTTAAATGTGCATCTATCAGCCTGGCGTCTCCTGTCTCCGGTGGCCGGCGCCGCCATTACTGTTTCCCAGACCACATGGATTACAAACCAAACTTCCCTCCAAGTGTCTGCATGGGCGCAGCCATCTTGGATTCTGTCATCTGATCATTTCCACCAATCTGCTGTCTGTGTTGTTGATTTGCATAATTGCCTAGCCAACCCCTTCCTTGCTGCAGGTATAAGTAAGCTGTACCTGAGCAAGGAAGACGTCAGTGCTTTGGTTGTCAAACCTAGTTCCTGTTTGTCTCTCTTCTATGATTGTCTTCCAGGTTCCAGCTCCTGTCTCAAGACTTCCACCATAGAGACCCGCACCAGCATTCCACCTGCGGTGTAGCCTGACTCTCCAATCCATTGTGGATTCATCTGTTTCCAGCTACAACACTACCTGCTTCCAGCCTCAGCTTCCAGCAGAGTACAGCTTCCCTTAAAGGGCCGGTATCCTTTCTACACTTTACCACTCTCCACCGGAATTATTATTTCTCCGCTCTCAAGTTCTACATTTCAGTTCACATTTCATCGCTCCCAAAGTTCATTTATTATTTAACTGGTTCCAGCCAGTATCCACTCCGTGCTAACAACAGTCTGGTTCCAGCCAGTATCCACAGCAGCTGTTTTACCTTCAGCAACCCAGCTCTTCCTGGAACACCAGCTGGTACAATCCTGGGTTATCTCCATTGCTACAGCCGGGCCTGGTAAGGACTTTCCATCTAGAAGATCATAAGAACTATCTCACACTACCAGTGCCCTGTGGCTCCTGCCATGCTGTAGTACTCAGGAACTGTATTTATTCTTTGCTGACTTTTGCGTTTTCTTTTATTGCTGCTGTGATGCGGAGTTGTCATAATAAACATCATTGACTTTTATCTAAGTTGTCGTGGTCACGCCTTCGGGCAGTTATTGTTCATGTTACTTACATGTCCAGGGGTCTGATACAACCTCCCAGGTTCCGGTACATCTCAGCCCCTACAACTGAGGCTGCCTCCCGTCAGCTCAGGCCCTCAGTTGTGACACACCCCCTCCAACATGTCCTCTTCCCACCAGGTACACAGTGCTCTGCTCCTGGTCTTCCAATTAATACCCACTCCAACATGTCCCCTTCCACCCGGTACACAATGCTCTGCTCCTGGTCTTCCCACTTACACCCCCTCTAACATGTCCCCTTCCCACCAGGTACACAGTGCTCCGCTCCTGGTCTTCCCAATTACACCCCCTCCAACATGACCCCTTCCACCAGGTACACAATGCTCCTCTCCTGGTCTTCCCAATTACACCCCCTCCAACATGACCCCTTCCACCAGGTACACAATGCTCTGCTCCTGGTCTTCCACACCCCCTCCAACATGACTCCTTCCAACAGGCACACAATGCTCTGCTCCTGGTCTTCCCACTTACACGCCCTCCAACATGACCCCTTCCACCAGGTACACAATGCTCCACTCCTGGTCTTCCCAATTACACCCCCTCCAACATGACCCCTTCCACCAGGTACACAATGCTCCACTCCTGGTCTTCCCAATTACACACCCTCCAACATGACCCCTTCCACCAGGTACACAGTGCTCTGCTCCTGGTCTTCCCACTTACATCCCCTCCAACATGTCCCCTTCCACCCGGTACACAATGCTCTGCTCCTGGTCTTCCCACTTACACCCCCTCCAACATGTCCCCTTCCCACCAGGTACACAGTGCTCCGCTCCTGGTCTTCCCAATTACACCCCCTCCAACATGACCCCTTCCACCAGGTACACAATGCTCCGCTCCTGGTCTTCCCAATTACACCCCCTCCAACATGACCCCTTCCACCAGGTACACAATGCTCTGCTCCTGGGCTTCCCACTTACACGCCCTCCAACATGACCCCTTCCGCCAGGTACACAATGCTCCGCTCCTGGTCTTCCCACTTACACTCCCTCCAACATGTCCCCTTCCACCAGGTGCACAATGCTCTGCTCCTGGTCTTCCCACTTACACACCCTCCAACATGACCCCTTCCGCCAGGTACACAATGCTCTGCTCCTGGTCTTCCCACTTACACCCCCTCCAACATGACCCCTTCCACCAGGCACACAATGCTCCACTCCTGGTCCGCCCAATTACACCCCCTCCAACATGACCCCTTCCACCAGGTACACAGTGCTCTGCTCCTGGTCTTCCCATTGACACACCCTCCAACATGACCCCTTCCACCAGGTACACAATGCTCCGCTCCTGATCTTCCCACTTACACCCCCTCCAACATGACCCCTTCCACCAGGTACACAATGCTCCGCTCCTGGTCTTCCCAATTACACCCCCTCCAACATGACCCCCTCCACCAGGTACACAATACTCTGCTTCTGGTCTTCCCACTTACACCGCCTCCAACATGTCCTCTTCCACCAGGTACACAATGCTCCACTCCTGGTCTTCCCAATTACACCCCCTCCAACATATCCCCTTCCACCAGGTACACAATGCTCCACTCCTGGTCTTCCCAATTACACCCTCTCCAACATGACCCCTTCCACCAGGTACACAATGCTCTACTCCTGGTCTTCCTACTTACACCCCCCAACATGACCCCTTCCACCAGGTACACAATGCTCCGCTCCTGGTCTTCCCACTTACACCCCCTCCAACATGACCCCTTCCACCAGGTACACAATGCTCTGCTCCTGGGCTTCCCACTGACACACCCTCCAACATGACCCCTTCCACCAGGTACACAATGCTCTGCTCCTGGGCTTCCCACTTACACCCCCTCCAACATGTCCCCTTCCACCAGGTACACAATGCTCCGCTCCTGGTCTTCCCACTTACACCCCCTCCAACATGACCCCTTCCACCAGGCACACACTGCTCCGCTCCTGGTCTTCCCAATTACACCCCCTCCAACATGACCCCTTCCACCAGGTACACAATGCTCTGCTCCTGGGCTTCCCACTTACACCCCCTCCAACATGTTCCCTTCCACCAGGTACACAATGCTCCGCTCCTGGTCTTCCCACTTACACCCCCTCCAACATGACCCCTTCCACCAGGCACACAATGCTCTGCTCCTGGTCTTCCCAATTACACCCCCTCCAACATGACCCCTTCCACCAGGTACACAATGCTCTGCTCCTGATCTTCCCACTGACACACCCTCCAACATGACCCCTTCCACCAGGTACACAATGCTCTGCTCCTGGTCTTCCCACTTCCAACATGTCCCCTTCCACCAGGTACACAATGCTCCGCTCCTGGTCTTCCCACTTACACACCCTCCAACATGTCCCCTTCCACCAGGTACACAATGCTCCGCTCCTGGTCTTCCCACTTACACCCCCTCCAACATGACCCCTTCCACCAGGTACACAATGCTCCGCTCCTGGTCTTCCCACTTACACACCCTCCAACATGACCCCTTCCACCAGGTACACAGTGCTCTGCTCCTGGTCTTCCCATTGACACACCCTCCAACATGACCCCTTCCACCAGGTACACAATGCTCCGCTCCTGATCTTCCCACTTACACCCCCTCCAACATGACCCCTTCCACCAGGTACACAGTGCTCTGCTCCTGGTCTTCCCATTGACACACCCTCCAACATGACCCCTTCCACCAGGTACACAATGCTCCGCTCCTGATCTTCCCACTTACACCCCCTCCAACATGTCCTCTTCCACCAGGTACACAATGCTCGCTCCTGGTCTTCCCACTTACACACCCTCCAACATGACCCCTTCCACCAGGTACACAATGCTCTGCTCCTGGTCTTCCCACTTACATCCCCACCAACATGACCCCTTCCACCAGGTACACAATGCTCTGCTCCTGGTCTTCCCACTTACATCCCCTCCAACATGACCCCTTACTGAAATGAGTGTGGCCTTACCCCCTCCCTGAAAAATAATGTGAAATACAACGTGCAACACCAGAAGGTAGCGCTGCACGATACAAATGGGGACATTTGTCCTCAGCAACTGGCCGGGTCCTGGGTGGTTGGAGGGGGCTGGATAATTAGAACCTGTGCCCACCATCACCCCCCCCCCCCCCCCCTCCTTCGATACATAAGAATAGAAAAACTGCATCATTTTGTGAGAAAACTAGAAATAGTAATACTTAGGATTTACGGCCGATTGTGTGGCCAGGCATTATCACGATGGTGGGCCTATTGTTATGTGCAGGCCTGGGGCTCCATCCGCCCCATTGCTAATCTGGCCTGTTTCCATCTGTCACCTGTTGCACTTGCTGTTGTCAGTGAGTTCTAGGATAGGGAATGGCTGCTCATATGTGGAAGAGGGGCCATAGTATGTACATTTCACATTTACCAACGTCTAATTAATCTTTTGCCCTGAAACACGTGTACCCAGGCTCGCGGGTCGCTGTTAGCGGAATGAATGCTATATTCTGGCTGTAATGTAAAGGAGTTAGTGACCTGTTCTCATTCCCGCTGTTTGCCAGATGCTTTCCCTTTACTGCCAACCTTTGTGCTCTCCTATTGTCTGCGTATGTGCTGCCTTGCATTGCGTGGCGCACCCCCTGAGACGGGCTGGCAGACGACTCTCCACTCAGCTCCACAGAGGCTCCAACGTCTGCATGCAGCAGGCTCCCAACGTGTCCGAGTGCTTCCAACAGGCAAATACCCCTATTTGTATAAAGCTATCATCTCTCACACCTATATTTACTAACGCTGCCGCGGCACCGGCCCGCTTTGCATACAGATTTGCATGGCTGACCGTCAGTGACAGGCAATTTATTACACTTCAAGGGCTGCACGTTACCCGTAGTCTCAGTGATAAGGTAAAACAATATAATTCATCTAAGATAGACAAACATCGCCGGGACTTTAATGTGAGGTAAAGGAGTGTTCAATGCAGCTGCAATATCCCATCACTTTAGTGTGAACGCACCTCCCACCAGCTGAATGTCCAGACAATCATCTTGTGCAATTCTCTATATGCTCCTCCGTGCTCCACAGGGCTGGATTTCTGGTATAGGTGCTGGATGCAGCCCACAGTAACCGTGCAATTGTTCCAGGCTCCTAACTACCCTTGTAACCATGGTTACATTAAAAACCCTTTTGGTCGCCCACGAGGAAAGCCCCCACCTTTGGTGATCGCTCAGATAGCAGGATGGTCCTGTGTCCCAGGTAACAGTGCTAAGCAACAAGATGCCCGTGTCACAGCGTACAAACAGAGAGCGCATAAAGCCAGAGAGTGGGCGTAAGGCCACAGCAACAACATACAGTAATAATGCAGCAGTCACAGCGACTCTGCAGCCCGCACTGCGCCTCACGCATGCCGCACCCCTGTACGCTGCGCCCTTCAGTAACGCAAATAGTGCAGGAAGGCTGGCATACCTGGCACCAGTGACGTGCATTTATTGTGCAGCGATGCATGTAATTGCGCATTGCCAGCAACCGTTGTGGATAAGGGGGAGTATTCATGAAGCAGTGAAAAAGAGTGGAGAAGTGAGCCTGTGGAGAAGTTGCCCACGGCAACCAATCAGCTGCTCCGTACAATTGTATAGCATGCACATTATGTTACTTCAATGCTGATTGGTTGCCATGGACAACTTCTCCCACACTTTTCACTGCTTCATGAATAGACCCCTAAAACGCACGCCGTTCAGGCAATTACCACATACGATTCTTCTGATCCCAGCCAAAACTATAATATGTATAATAAGGGGCAGCAGGAGCAGCGCAAGTGCCATTTCTGTCAGGTCTTATAGGGGCCAATTCATCATTTAATACTTGCGGCTTATTCCTGAGAACACCTGTTTTCGGGGGGGGGGGGGGTAACCACAGATATTTAGTACCGCTCACATGTATGAAGTAGGCATCACAGCGGGGGATGCAGTCAAAATGTCGGGATCCCGGCGTACAGGAGACCGACGCTGGAATCCCGACAGCCAACATTATACCGACGCCCGGAATACTGACACCCGCCCATAATTCCCACTCGGTTGGTGGGTCCACGCCACCAACCGAGTGTGAACAGAACCTATGGTGAGCAAAGCTCGTCAGTGGGCCTGAAGCGGGATTCGCTGCCGGTATTCCATACCAGATCCCACAGCAGATCTCTCCCTTCCCACCAGCAGCCCCCATTGGTATCTATGGGGGATGCGATGCTGCCAGAAGCTCTGGAATCCCAAACCTTCCGGGCAATGGTCGCCGCGCCACAGGGGAGTGTATTTTCGCTTTGCAAGTGTGCGAACGCCTGTGCAGCCGAGCTCAGCAAAAACATTTTGTGAGGTTTCTGAGCAGCTCTGGACTTACTCAGCCATTGCGATCACTTCAGTCTTTTTGGTCCCGGAATTGACGTCAGACACCCACCCTGCAAACGCTTGCATTTTTTCAAACACTCCCAGAAAACGGTCAGTTGACACCCACAAACGCCTTCTTCCTGTCAATCTCTTTGCGATCACCCGTGCAAATGGATTCTTCATTAAATCCATAGCTCAGCAACGGATCGTGTACCCATACGACGCGCCTGTACATTGCACATTGCGGTGCATACGCAGTACAGACCTGATCGATGCGCCGCGAAAAGCGGCAGCGAGCTATCAATTCAGAATGACCCCCAATGACCATCACAAGTGCTATTTCCCACACACGGACATTAGAATGCATGCTAAACACTTTTATTTGTTCCCATTCTCTCAGAAACATGGAAGGAAAACAACATTCCTGGGGCTGGACAGGCTCCAGCAATCACTCTGCACATAGCAACAGCCAGGCCAGCAGTAAAGGCGCAGTGCGCATGCGCAGCACATGTCCCTCGGCCGCCCCGGGCGCGCATGCGCAGAACGGCAGCTCATGTCCCCCCGCTCAGTGCGCATGCTTAGCTCTGCGGCGGGCGGCCAGGGCCGCTGTGGAGCCGGCGCAGGCGCACTGCGTGCTGCCCAGCCCGCCCGCTGAGGGGAGGAGGAGAGGGCGGGAGCGGAGGCCGGGTCTGACGCCGGCGGCCCCGGGAGTCGGGACTGGGCTGCTCTGAGCAGCGGATAGTAATAAAGTGTCCATGATGCGGAGTCTGGTTGTTGTTATTGTGTGGAGAGCGAGGCCGCGGAATGGCGGCGGCGGCCCGGTAGCTGTGGCCCCCGGGAATGAGAGCGGCTGTGCATAGGAGTAGAGGGACCGGTAAATCGGGATATAACCGCTTCTCTGAACGGATGTGCTGCCTCTGCCTCCTTGTTCGGGATCTGTGGGCCCGAAATTACCTCAAATGTGTCCGGAATCTCCTGGCCGCCATTTTGTGAGCCGTGACGGGGGAGAGTGGCGGCCATTTTACGCGGTGTGCGGTCAGCGCATGCGCAGAGAGGGCGCGCCTAGCTGGCTTCTGCGGTTCTACAGTGGATGGCTATGAGGCGTGCTGGGATCTGTAGTTCCACAATGGATAATAAATTAGTCTGGGATCTGCAGTTCCACAATGGATGGTTACATGGCATTCTGGCATCTGTAGTTCCACAATGGATAAATAAAC
Organism: Pseudophryne corroboree; assembly: GCF_028390025.1. NCBI lineage: Eukaryota > Metazoa > Chordata > Amphibia > Anura > Myobatrachidae > Pseudophryne > Pseudophryne corroboree. The sequence continues at coordinate 8,031,590 of NC_086453.1, read as the reverse complement.
ATCTTTCTGGGATCTGTAGTTCCACAATGGATGATTATATGGCATGTTGGAAAAAGTAATCCCTCAATGGATGGATATAAGGCATGCTGGCGTCTTTAGTCCCACTGCAAATATGAGGCTTGCTGGGATCTATAGTCCATCAGTGAAAGAATATAAGGCATGCTGGCATCTTTAGTCCCTCAGTGGATGATTATAAGGCATGATGGCATCTCTAGTCCCACTGCAAATGAATATGAGGCTTGCTGGGATCTATAGTCCATCAGTGAAAGAATATAAGGCATGCTGGCATCTTTAGTCCCTCAGTGGATGACTATAAGGCATGATGGCATCTCTAGGCCCACTGCAAATGAATATGAAGCTTGCTGGGATCTTTAGTCCATCAGTGAATGAATATAAGGCATGCTGGCATCTTTAGTCCTACTGCAAATGAATATAAGGCTTGCTGGGCTCTTTAGTCCCTCAGTGGATGATTATAAGGCATGATGGCATCTCTAGTCCCACTGCAAATGAATATGAGGCTTGCAGGGATCTATAGTCCATCAGTGAAAGAATATAAGGCATGCTGGCATCTTTAGTCCCTCAGTGGATGATTATAAGGCATGATGGCATCTCTAGGCCCACTGCAAATGAATATGAGGCTTGCTGGGATCTTTAGTCCATCAGTGAATGAATATAAGGCATGCTGGCATCTTTAGTCCTACTGCAAATGAATATAAGGCTTGCTGGGCTCTTTAGTCCCTCAGTGGATGATTATAAGGCATGCTGGCATATTTAGCCCCACTGCAAATGAATATAAGGCATGCTGGCATCTCTAGTTCCACTGCAAATGAATATAAGGCTTGCTGGGATTTTTAGTCCCTCAGTGTATGAATATAAGGCCTGCTGGCTTTTGTAGTTCAGTGTATAAATATAATGCATGCTGGGATCTTTAGTTCTACAATGGACTGTTACAGTATAAGCCATTCTCTGATCTGTAGTTCCACAGTGAATGATTGATTATAAGTCATGTTGGGATATGCAGTTCCACAATAGATTATAATGCACGCTGGGATCTATAGTTCCACAATAACCCCTTCCATGGACACTCATAGCTTTGATATTGTCTCATGTAAATGAGGGGCACTTGCATCACGTTCTCAGTGTAGGGGTGTTAGTATTATAATATATTGGGCTCCTGTTCTGTGTGCTCTATAATATGACATTTACTCCTGCTGCTGGAATTGCCCCATTGGGTTGCTACTGTGGTAGCAGTAAACGCCAGGCACTGCCCATGTGATATAAATACTTATTATACACTATGATGTGTGGGGGTGCATTGCCTCTGGCTATAGGATGTGTATAAGCCTGGCCTTGCAGCAGCTGCCTGTTCACCCCGTCCCTGACTGGGCAGCTGCTGCCATGTGCTGGGTGCATACAGACTGCACATCCAGCATATGGGTGTTTTCTGGTGTGCCGGGGGCAGTTAGCGGTGTATTGGGGCATGTGTGGGGGTTGGTGAGTGCACACGTGTGTTTCCCAGTGTGCTGTTGGCAGTTACTGGTGTACTGGGGCATGTGTGGGGGGAGGTGAGTGCACATGTGTGTTTCCCGGTGTGTGGGGGGCAGATAGCGATGTGTGGGGGGAGGTTAGTGCATATGTGTGTTTCCCTGTATGCTGGGGGCAGTTGGCGGTGTATTGGGGCATGTGAGCTGGGAGGTGAGTGCACATGTGTGTTTCCAGGTGTGCAGGGGACAGTTAGCGGTGTGTGTGGGAAGGTGAGTGCACATGTGTGTCTCCCGGTGTGCAGGGGGCAGTTAGTGGTGTATTGGGGCATGTGTGCTGGGAGGTGAGTGCACATGTGTGTTTCCGGGTGTGCGGGGGCAGTTAGCGGTGTGTGGGGGGAGGTTAGTGCATATGTGTGTCTCCCTGTGTGCTGGGGGCAGTTAGTGGTGTATTGGGGTATATGTGGTGGGAGATGAGTGCACACGTGTGTATTCCGGTGTGCGGGGAGCAGTTAGCGATGTGTGTGGGAAGGTGAGTGCACATGCGTGTTTCCTGTTGTGCCGTGGCAGTTAGCAGTGTATTGGAGCATGTGTGGTGGGAGGTGAGTGCACACGTGTGTTTCACAGTGTGGTTACCGGTGTATTGGGGGATGTGTGGCGGGAGTTGAGTGAACACGTGTGTTTCACGGTGTGCTGGGGGCAGTTACCAGAGTATTGGGGCATGTGTGGCGGGAGGTGAGTGCACACGTGTCACACCCGGTGTGCCGGGGGCAGTTAGCGGTGTATTGGGGCATGTGTGGCGGGAGGTGAGTGAACACGTGTGTTTCACGGTGTGCTGGGGGCAGTTACCAGAGTATTGGGGCATGTGTGGCGGGAGGTGAGTGCACACGTGTCATTCCCGGTGTGTGTGGCAGTTAGCGGTGTATTGGGGCATGTGTGTGGGGAGGTGAGTTCACGTGTGTTTCCCAGTGTGCTGGGGCAGTTAGCGGTGTATTGGGGCATGTGTAGGGGGAGGTGAGTGCACATGTGTGTTTCCTTGTGTGCTTGGGGCAGTTAGCGGTGTATTGGTGCATGTGTAGGGGGAGGTGAGTGCACATGTGTGTTTCCCGGTGTGCTGGAGCAGTTAGCAGTGTATTGGGGCATGTGTGAGTGGAGGTGCGTGCACATGTGTGTTTCCTCGTGTGCTTGGGGCACTTAGTGGTGTATTGGGGCATGTGTGAGGGGAGTGGAGTGCACATGTGCGTTTCCTGAAGTGCTGGGGCATATAGCGGTGTATTGGGGCATGTGTGGGAGGAGAAGAGTGCACACGTGTGTTTCCCGGTGTGCTGTGGGCAGTTACCGGTGTACTGGGGCATGTGTGTTTCCCGGTGTGCAGGGGGCAGTTAGCGGTGTATTGGGGCATGTGTGTGGGGAGGTGAGTGTGGTGGTATATTGGGGCATGTGTAGGGGGAGGTGAGTGCACATGTGTTTCCCGGTGTGCTGGAGCCGTTGGCAGTGTAATGGGTGCAAGTGTGGGTGGAGAGTTGAGAGCACATGTGTGTTTCCCGGTGTGCTGGGGCAGTTTGTGGTGTATTGGAGCATGTATGTGGGGGGAGGTTAGTGCACACGTGTGTTTCCCAGAGTGCTGAGGCAGTTAGCGGTGTATTGGAGCATATATGAGGGGGGAGGTGAGTGCACACGTGTGTTTCCCAGAGTGCTGAGGCAGTTAGCGGTGTATTGGAGCATGTATGTGGGGGGAGGTTAGTGCACACGTGTGTTTCCCAGAGTGCTGAGGCAGTTAGCGGTGTATTGGAGCATGTATGAGGGGGGAGGTGAGTGCACACGTGTGTTTCCCAGAGTGCTGAGGCAGTTAGCGGTGTATTGGAGCATGTATGAGGGGGGAGGTGAGTGCACACGTGTTTCCCAGAGTGCTGGGGGCAGTTAGCGGTGTATTGGAGCATGTATGAGGGGGGAGGTGAGTGCACACGTGTGTTTCCCGGAGTGCTAAGGCAGTTAGTGGTGTATTGGAGCATGTGTGGGGGGAGGTGAGAGCACACGTGTGTTTCGTGGTGTGTTGGGGCATGTATGTGGGGGGAGATGAGTGCACACGTGTGTTTCCCGGTGTGCTGGGGCAGTTAGTGGTATATTGGGGCATGTATGTGGGGGGAGATGAGTGCACACGTGTGTTTCCTGGTGTATTGGAGCATGTATGTGGGGGGAGGTGAGTTCATGTGTGTGTTTCCCTGTGTGCTGGGGGCAGTTAGTGGTGTATTGGAGCATGTATGTGGGGAGAGGTGAGTGCACACGTGTGTTTCACAGTGTGGTTACCGGTGTATTGGGGGATGTGTGGCGGGAGTTGAGTGAACACGTGTGTTTCACAGTGTGCTGGGGGCAGTTACCAGAGTGATGGGGCATGTGTGGCGGGAGGTGAGTGCACACGTGTCACACCCGGTGTGCCGGGGGCAGTTAGCGGTGTATTGGGGCATGTATGGCGGGAGGTGAGTGAACACGTGTGTTTCACGGTGTGTTGGGGGCAGTTACCAGAGTATTGGGGCATGTGTGGCGGGAGGTGAGTGCACACGTGTCATTCCCAGTGTGCGTGGCAGTTAGAGGTGTATTGGGGCATGTGTGTGGGGAGGTGAGTGCACATGTGTGTTTCCCAGTGTGCTGGGGCAGTTAGCGGTGTATTGGGGCATGTGTAGGGGGAGGTGAGTGCACATGTGTGTTTCCTTGTGTGCTTGGGGCAGTTAGCGGTGTATTGGTGCATGTGTAGGGGGAGGTGAGTGCACATGTGTGTTTCCCGGTGTGCTGGAGCAGTTAGCAGTGTATTGGGGCATGTGTGAGTGGAGGTGCGTGCACATGTGTGTTTCCTCGTGTGCTTGGGGCACTTAGTGGTGTATTGGGGCATGTGTGAGGGGAGTGGAGTGCACATGTGCGTTTCCTGAAGTGCTGGGGCATATAGCGGTGTATTGGGGCATGTGTGGGAGGAGAAGAGTGCACACGTGTGTTTCCCGGTGTGCTGTGGGCAGTTACCGGTGTACTGGGGCATGTGTGTTTCCCGGTGTGCAGGGGGCAGTTAGCGGTGTATTGGGGCATGTGTGTGGGGAGGTGAGTGTGGCGGTATATTGGGGCATGTGTAGGGGGGAGGTGAGTGCACATGTGTTTCCCGGTGTGCTGGAGCAGTTAGCAGTGTAATGGGTGCAAGTGTGGGTGGAGAGTTGAGAGCACATGTGTGTTTCCCGGTGTGCTGGGGCAGTTTGTGGTGTATTGGAGCATGTATGTGGGGGGGGAGGTGAGTGCACACGTGTGTTTCCCAGAGTGCTGAGGCAGTTAGCGGTGTATTGGAGCATGTATGAGGGGAGAGGTGAGTGCACACGTGTGTTTCCCAGAGTGCTGGGGGCAGTTAGCGGTGTATTGGAGCATGTATGAGGGGGGAGGTGAGTGCACACGTGTGTTTCCCGGAGTGCTAAGGCAGTTAGTGGTGTATTGGAGCATGTGTGGGGGGAGGTGAGAGCACACGTGTGTTTCCTGGTGTGTTGGGGCATGTATGTGGGGGGAGATGAGTGCACACGTGTGTTTCCCGGTGTGCTGGGGCAGTTAGTGGTATATTGGGGCATGTATGTGGGGGGAGATGAGTGCACACGTGTGTTTCCTGGTGTATTGGAGCATGTATGTGGGGGGAGGTGAGTTCACGTGTGTGTTTCCCTGTGTGCTGGGGGCAGTTAGTGGTGTATTGGAGCATGTATGTGGGGAGAGGTGAGTGCACACGTGTGTTTCCCGGTGTGCTGATGCAGTTAGCTGTATATTGGGGCATGTATGTGGGGGGAGATGAGTGCACACGTGTGTTTCCCGGTGTATTGGAGCATGTATGTGGGGGGAGGTGAGTTCACGTGTGTGTTTCCCGGAGTGCTGGGGGCAGTTAGCGGTATATTGGAGCATGTGTGGGGGGAGGTGAGTGCACGTGTGTGTTTCCCGGTGTGCTGAGGCAGTTAGCGGTATATTGGGGCATGTATGTGGGGGGAGAGGTGAGTGCACGTGTGTGTTTCCCGGTGTGCTGAGGCAGTTAGTGGTGTATTGGGGCATGTATGTGGGGTGAGGTGAGTGCACACGTGTGTTTCCCGGTGTGCTGGGGCAGTTAGCGGTGTATTGGGGCGTGTATGGGGGGGGGGGGGGGGGGATGAGTGCACACGTGTGTTGCCCAGAGTGCTGAGGCAGTTAGTGGTATATTGGAGCATGTGTGGGGGGAGATGAGTGCACACGTGTGTTTCCCAGTGTGTTGAGGCAGTTAGCGGTATATTGGGGCATGTGTGTGAGGGGAGAGGTGAGTGTACGCATGTGTTTCCCGGTGTGCTGGGGGCAGTTAGCGGTATATTGGGGCATGTATGTGGGGGGAGAGGTGAGTGGACACGTGTGTTTCCCGGTGTCCTGGGGCAGTTAGCGGTGTTTTGGGGCATGTATGTGGGGGGAGATGAGTGCACACGTGTGTTTCCCGGTGTCCTGGGGCAGTTAGCGGTGTTTTGGGGCATGTATGTGGGGGGAGATGAGTGCACACGTGTGTTTCCCGGTGTGTTGAGGTAGTTAGCGGTGTATTGGGGCATGTATGTGGGGAAGATGAGTGCACACGTGTGTTTCTCGGTGTCCTGGGGCAGTTAGCGGTGTATTGGGTCATGTATGTGGGGAAGATGAGTGCACACGTGTGTTTCCCGGTGTCCTGGGGCAGTTAGCGGTGTTTTGGGGCCTGTCACTGTGTCTGCATGTAGGTAGATGGCTGAGTGCGGTGAGAGAGCCGCCATGTCTGTACCTCTGCCCGTCATTCTGTGTATGCTGGTACTACAGTTATTATAGGCACCTGCTGCTTTCCCCCGCTCATTACACACTCCATTTATGGTCACAATTATTAAAATGTGTTTCTTTGCGTACAGTATCCTAATCACCTGTGAACTGTTATTATATTGTTGGCGTGTTTACACGGAAGGTCTACAAAAGCGCCAAATGATTGCCAACCAAAGCCAACCGCAGAGTGCTGGTCTGTAGGAGTAATACTCTGCAGAGACGTTAACCGTTGCCCTGCTCTGGCAGCATATCGCACACATCTATACAGCATTTCCTTTGGTGTCTTCAGTCTCTCCTGCTCCAAAAGATTTCTAGGCAGCCCTACGCCTGTGCCCCCCCCCCCAGGAGGCACCGTGTCACTGTATGGCCTGCATTAGCACGAGGAATCTAAAGAAGTGCTGCGACTACAGCTCCCACAGAGGAAAACAGTACAAGACGTGATAAAGGGTTAAACCTCTGCTGAAGACCTCCGTAGGGTTCATTAGATTCCTAGGCCGGTGTTACACCTGCCCCCTGCGTCCCAGAATATATTCCCTGCGTCAGTGATCCGAATATTACTGGGTGCAGCTGATGGTGATATCCGCAGGGCACAAATTGTCCGGGCAGTCAACGTACCGATGAGCTGAGACACGAACGGTTCCCAGCGTATCCGTGGTGACTTTACTGACCGTCCGCAGAACATGGGTGAAACCTTTTATATCAATGCACCCTTATTCTGGGACCCCAAGCTGCAGCTTGCTTACCAATGCTTCCTTTGTTTCTCTACATTTTGGTTCGATGTAAATGATGTGTCCTAGAAAAAGCGCTAGTTGTCGTCGTTGGCAACACTGGCCCCAATATATACACATATAATGCATTTCTTGTGTTCCGTCCTTAGAATGCGTGCGCCGTTCTGCTTTGTGCGCTTATCCGCTGACAAAGGTTCTCCAGCGCCCCGGGGAGAGCTGGGAGATCATCTGCTGGCTGTGCGGTGCTACTAATCTTATATCTATATCAGCGTTGTGCCGTGTGGTGATGTCAGAGTCTGCGCTGATAGAATATAGCCTAGATGGGGGCTGGTTGTTTGGTACTTTATCTCTCTCTACTAAGTATGTAATACAGGACTGTCCTCCAGCTGTGCGCAATCTACGCCTCCTGTCCCCACAGCCGATGCTGACACATGGAATATCTACGCCTTCCGTACGGTACGTCTTCTTCCCACATAATTATCACTATCAGGACTTTCATTGTGGCTGAGAATAGCCCGGGAGAGAGCGATGCACAGCGAGACATCGATGTAACGAGCGATGCTGCCTAATGACTGACTGGGGAAGCAGACAGTGCAGTCTTCTAGATCAGCGTAGATTTATATAGTGCCAGCATAGGCCGCCGCGCATGACAGTCTGGGGCAAAATGGATGTTGCTCACGTGCTTCCCAACCAGGCTAAGCCCATTTATGTAACGTTGGCACTCGTCATATTACAACATCAGTAGTTACCTGCACCAATTCTATATATTCATAAGAGTACTGGATTAAAGTGATATTACAGCAAGCCTAATATCCTAGCACCAGCACCTGGCACTGCCCACTTCTGGGTATATATGGACTCGCTGCTGCAACACCTTCTGGTTGGAATTGGCTCATTCCCACGGGTCCTGAACTATGGACCAGTCTGCAGTGAGTAACTGGCAGAGGATTCCATAAAATGCAGTAGCGTTTGGCGCTTCTCTGGTAGTCGCACAATACAAGCAGATGCAGGCGTCTTAAGGCAAGATGTTTATTGCTCGACGTCCTTAAAAATATTAACTCCCTTGCTGAAGGTGCTTGGGACAGATCACTGCATACAAGATGTCACAGAAGTACAATCCTCTCTGGACGGTCAGAGGATACACACTAAGGGCCTAATTCAGTAAGGAATCTGCAATCCTTTAAATAGCAGGACAAGGCCGCCCAGGATACTAACCCCCGCCCACACACTGCAATCACGCTATAATTGCGATCGTGCCACAATTACAGCGTGATCATAGAAAAAGCCCTGATGCCATTTCTAAGATCGCTTCGACTGTGTGTGATGACACGCAGCTGCCCCGAAAATGAAGCCAACACGCCCCCGTTTTCCTGGCGCCGCCTCTGCAACGGTCCGCGTACGGTAGTGCTGGGGAGCTCGGAGCTAGGCTTCCCAGTCCCCAGCGTTTGGTAGTGAGCCCTATAGCCTGGGGCTATGTCTACCTTTATACTCCCCTGGGGTAGTAGGGGTTAATGGCATACTGCCACTGAACTTGGCTGGGGTGCGGTGCACCTGGCCCCCCTCTCCACACTGGAGTACCGGGACCCAGCGCTCCCTGTCCCCGGTGTGTGGCCCTCTTAGCCCCGCAGCCCACTCCACACTTGACGGAACCTCTGTATACACCCCCCCTATGACGGTGGCTAGGCCGCAGGAGACTAGGACCCAGTCACACTATATTACTGGTTTGTCAAAACCGCTGACCGTTGGCAACTTTGAATCGGCCATTTATATGCTCCTTAGTCGTATAGCCCCAGATAACCGTCTATACAATGTAACGAGTGTCTTTTCCCAATGTAACAGCGCTATTGTTCTGGGGCCCTATATCACATATTGCTTCATTAAGAATATTTCATAAATATAGAAGAATGTGCGCTAAAAGCAAATGTGATGAATTATTAAAACATACACATAATGTAGTTGTGGTTCCTGCGATAATTCACCTCTTCAAAGTAGCAGAAATGGCGGCTCCAGGTATTTGTTACTATGTATAATAATAAGAAGAAACGGCTGCGCAAAAGTGGAAGAACAACCACCAATGGCTAATGGGGAATAATTAATAATAAGAGCTGACGTAGAAAAAGAAAAGATTTATTATGTTAATAACATTAATTAAGACATTCGGAGTCTACATATAAAATGCAATAAAAAACACATGAAAATAAAATTAAATATGTCAACACCTAGATCATAAGATGTATGAGCTGTAAATTCTCAATCTGCTTATTGAGAATGGGAACCACAGAGTCCAGAATTGATGTGATTGGAATGTCCACAGTTCCAGATAAACAGCCGATCAGTGTGTGGCTGATGATAGATGTCTTGAGAGATTTTCACAGGCAGGTGGGCAAATGAATAATTAAATTATGATTACCTTCTCCTAGGGCTGGTCCGTACCGAGCGTCCTCGGTATTGCGGTCCTGCAATGCCCAGTGTCCGTCTGCGCGTCGAGGAGATGACTGTGCGGTAACCAGGCAACCAGCGGTAAAGAATGTAGTTTCAGCCGCGTTCTAAGAGAAGATGTCAGCAGCCGTGCACAGGGCCGATGCGTGGGGCTGAAAAACCGGATGGCTTACGGGCAATTCACTGCCTGATACATGGTGGTCTCTCCAATATAATGAAAGGAGTAGCTGACGGCCGTATAATGAGCCGTGGTGTGGAGCCGGGATATCTGTGGTTCAATGAGCAGTTTGAGCCAAGATGTAGGGCCGGTGTAGAACCAGGATTTCTGTGGCTCAGTGTGCGGCTTGCTATCTAATAGGTAGAATGATCCAGGTGTGCAAAGAGGCGGGGTCCCGCCTCTTTGCTCATCTCCTCGCCGCGCAGACGGACACTGGGCATTGCAGGACCGCAATACCGAGGACGCTCGGTACGGACCAGCCCTAGGAGAAGGTAATCATAATTTAATTATTCATTTGCCCACCTGCCTGTGAAAATCTCTCAATACATCTATCATCAGCCACACACTGATCGGCTGTTTATCTGGAACTGTGGACACTCCAATCACATCAATTCTGGACTCTGTGGTTCCCATTCTCAATAAGCAGATTGAGAATTTACAGCTCATACATCTTATGATCTAGGTGTTGACATATTTAATTTTATTTTCATGTGTTTTTTATTGCATTTTATATGTAGACTCCGAATGTCTTAATTAATGTTATTAACATAATAAATCTTTTCTTTTTCTACGTCAGCTCTTATTATTAATTATTCCCCATTAGCCATTGGTGGTTGTTCTTCCACTTTTGCGCAGCCGTTTCTTCTTATTATTACCCATTTATTATAAACACACACACAGTGTTTCACGGCAGCGCAGGTGACAGAACAATTAATATATAAATTATATTCATGATCTGAGGCGCTATTCAGCAGTTTTGTACCTTTATTATTTGTTACTATGTCAGTGTGTCCCAGCTCCAGCCTCGGGAACCCCTAGCAGTGCACGCTTCACACGCCTCCGTATCACTAGTGAAATCCTTAGTATCACCGGTGCACCCACGAGGAGATATAGCACTGTCCGGGGTTCCCGTGGACGGGAGGTGGGAGGCACTGCTCACCCCAATTCCTGCATGATGCAGCAGACCAGGCCACGCTTTTCCAGTCTTGTTGAATGAACCAGTATCTAGATGGAAGATCAATAGGTCGACAGGATCGAAAAGTCGATATGCAAATGGCCGACGCATAAAAGGTCGACACAAGGTTTTCATTATTTTAAAATAATTTTAAGGCGTTTGGCCCTTGCGGGAGGGTTAGACTGCGGCAGGGGGCGGTTATTGTTAGGTGCCAGGGGGAAGATTAGGGTTAAAATAATAAAAATAAAGCATTGACATTTTGACCCTGCTGACCTAAGTCCAAGTCGACCTTTTCATTCAACCTTCTGACCCTGCCGACCAGCTTGTGTTGACATATTGACTATATACTGTTGATCTTTTAATCCACGCCCCATTGAGCCTGTGCCCACTAGGGATGGCAATTGATGGGTTAATCATCCGTGTTATCTGTTTTCTGACGGATGGGAGGTGGCCATTTTCCGGCGCCTGATTGCGCTTGCACACACTGTGGCCGATATCAGACCTCTGAGGCCGATGTTCACCATCGATGAATATCCATAGTTGATGGGTGTAGCCCATCCACTTTTTGGTTCTCCATGTGCGTTCAGAGAAGTTCTTCTGCATACTGCTGCTCACGTCAGCATGTCAGGTAGTGGCGCCCGTTCTCTGACCTCTCTCATGAATTAGGCGATACCACCCACTGGGCTGCCTATCACTTTTGTTTTCTGTACCCTTCTCTATAAACTCTAGGGAATGTGCGAGAAAATCCCAGGAGATCAGCTGTTTCTACGACCTTCATGCCACCCTGCTCGTCACCAACAACCATTAGACAGCACTTAGATCACATCATTCTGGGGATCAGTCTGAACAACAACTAACTCTCTTGACCGTGTCTGCGTGCTTTTATGCATTCCGCTGGTGCCACATAATTGGATGGTTAGATATTTGCATTAATGAGCAGGCGTGCAGGTTATTCCTCTGCCGCCGTTACCTCTGAATGGTGTCTAACGTCACATTGTGAGACCGTGTGTGTGAGATAAACACAGCGACTTCTGGCAGCAGATAAGAGGTAGATCCTGGGGCCGCTCTCACTAATTACACTCCAGGGATTTTTGTTGCTGATCAAATGATACATGTCACAGTTTAGCCCCCTCGCCCTCAGGGAGCTCTGCATGTGCAGGTTCATTATGCTGGGAAGATTTATTTCCCATAGTGCTATGCTCCTGGCACATATGCCTTTGTGTGCCCCCCCCCCCTTCCCCCCCTCCCCCCTTAGTTTGCTGCCGGCGCTTTCTCTGCCTGTTTTCCAGAAAATTCCGTAGAATTCACAGATGACATCGCCGCTCCCAGGACGGTGAGCGGATGGGAATTTACCCCCGAGAAGACGGATAAGTACAGCTCTGCAAGTAATTAATGAGGCAGCAAAAAGAGCTCTGTCTGCTGCGGGGAATTGCACTGTTTTCTCACGTTCAGATAACAGCCGGGATACACACTGTCACACAAAATATACATTATTTCCTGCTGTATATGATAAAGCGGAATGGGAGACGAGTACATCGTTATTTTATGCTTTTTCCAAATTAAAAATCTGTGATAAATTTTCCACTGTACTGGGGGCCTTATTCAGGTTTGTCAGCTAACCAAAAAAACATGTAACATGTGCAGAGAGACCTGGGTAACACCATGCTGCACTCACGGTGGGCAGGTGTAACATGTGCAGAGAGAGTTAGATTTGGGTGGGGTGTGTTCATACTGAAATCTAAATTGCAGTGTAAAAATAAAGCCGCCAGTATTTACCCTGCACAGAAACAATGTAACCCACCCAAATCTAACTCTCTCTGCACATGTTACATCTGCCCCACCTGCAGTGCACATGGTTTTGCCCATAATACTGCTTTTTCACCAAAATCACAGATTTTTTTTACCCGACATTTTGCCGGGTCTCGCTCTACAATGTCCCCATTTCCACTATACTGTATTCCCGGGTTGACACCATTTACACTGAATAAAGGAAAACCTGGGAAAACAGAATAAAACCTGGGTTGTCATAAAAATTGGCCATTGTGGCCCTCTCTGTCACCTGTACACAGCACCAAATTGTAGCCTGTGTGCCCAGCATGAAAACAACTCCTCCCCCCCCCCCCCCCCCCCCTCGTGTCTCCTCTGGTCCCTGGGCGATGACATCAGCTGCCAGCGCCCAGAAGGGACTAATCAGCGGCTTTTTGGAAATTCCCGGGTCTAAAATTCCGGGTAAGAGCTGTTTCCACTGCAGCTCACCTGGGAAAGACCCGTAAAAACCCTGCTTGTGACCAAGGTAAAAATCCCAGGTCACTTTACCTGGGATATTTGGCTTGTAGCTGTTTCCACCGCCAAAAATCCTGGGTAGGTGCGCGTTCATGTGAAAAAATCTGGCCTTTTCATGTCAGTGGAAAAGGGGTAGTAGTGTGCTTTTTTTTTTTAGTTGGTTAACAAATCTGAATAACCCCCTCTTTCTGTAATATATCCACGAGAGTGACACCCCAGTAAGTATGCCAACCAGCATCACCCTCCGTACATACAAATGCCAGCTTGTACTGGGATCCCTGGGTAAAAGTGGCGGAACATGTGAGTGGGGGGAAGTCCAGGTGCAAAAATATGATTTGGGCCCACCTCCTCCATCCCAAACCAAGTTCACAGTATGCCACACAGCAGTGGGTGACAGGGAGATGCAGAGGATGACAGCATAAGGCAAGGGGGAGGCAGAGGGTGACGTGGTGGCAATGGGAGACAGGGAGAGGCAGTGAGTGACAAAGGGAGGCAATGGGTGAGAGGAGAGGCAGTGAGTGACAAAGGGAGGCAATGGGTGAGAGGAGAGGCAGTGAGTGACAAAGGGAGGCAATGGGTGAGAGGAGAGGCAGTGAGTGACAAAGGGAGGCAATGGGAGACATGGAGAGGCAGTGAATGACAAAGGGAGGCAATGGGTGACGGAGAGGCAGTGAGTGACAAAGGGAAGCAATGGGTGACAGGGAGAGTCAGCGAGTGACAAAGGGAGGCAATGGGTGACAGGGAGAGGCAATGGGTGACACTAATAGGATGAGAGGAGAGGCAATAGGGACCCACCCTGCTCTGCACTGAGCCATTCACCTGACAAAATGGTCTGCGGGGGGAGCCAGGTCTGGGCAGCAGGGGGCCTTAGTCCCAGGGGCCCCGGTGCAATGTACCTGCTGCACCAATAGTAGTACCGTCTTTGCTGGGTGAACTTTATAAAATCTTGCGGCAATAAACAAACAGAAAAGCGCTGCAGGTTGGTTGGCAAATGCTTCACCGTACACAGGAGACGGTTGTCATGGTAAACACAGAGAATATATAGCAGAGCAAGTTTTCTAGAATGTCTTGGATATATATGGGCAGCAATGAGCTAGAATATACGCCTCTCCTCAGTAGCATATGTATAGATTAATTCAGCCACTCCGCACTCGTCACAGTGCTATGAGGTCACTCCTAGCGCTGTGGGAGGCGGCAGCAGCATGTGTCGGCGGTTCCATAGGATAGAGAGGGGGCTGGCACATCATATGGATATTCTGTCACTATACAGTATATTATATGAAAGGTAGAACACTGGCATTCTGATTTTGTCGCTCATGTTAGTGCAGTGCGCGTGTGATACATTAATAACACGCACATAGCTGGCAGGCCGCAGCCCGGCTTGCGTAGTCGTGTTTGCACGATTCTTAGTGGAAGATAAATATAACTACACTTCAGAGAGAAAATAAATATGGGCCACAACTGGTTATGTAATTCTGGTCACGCGCTTCTGCTAGAAACTAGGCAGAATACACACAGGCGCCTGGGAGGACGTCGCCATCTAGTGGCCAGAGGTGGATATGCCGTAGGCAGGTCATGGAACATTTCTGCATTACTAGCTACTGGAAAGTGATCGGTATTTGGTGTCACCAAAGGGTTAATGATTTGATTTCTATAGTGGTTTGCATTTCTGGAACCTGTTTTGGGCCCCAGCGATAAGTAGTTTGTACCATGCAGCGCTTGTCTAGGCGTACTGTCCGAGACCGGCAACTTTTACCATTAGTCCTACCAGGACATGAATGAAGAGGCCTACTTTACACCTGCGTCTAACAGGATGCGTTCGGCATGCCTGTGGTCATGTGACCGATGCCGGAATTCCGACACCACTCAGACACTGACCACAGGAATGCTGAAGGGGAGTATCGTGGTTAAGGTTAGGGCCTGGGGGGATAGATAGGGTTAGGCACAAAGGTGGGTGGTTAGCTGTAACCGCCACTCCCCAAGGGTTAGGGTAGTGGGCAGGAGAGGGGTACAATAATTACCCCAGTCTGGTGTCGGGATCCTCATTGTCAGAATGCTGCGGTCGGTCATGTGACCGCCAACAGCCGGTATTTCATACCTAACATTTATCTTTACCCCAAATACTCCCACGGTAATCACCGCACACCTATCTCTGCCCCAAATACTCCCATGGTAATCACCGCACACCTATCTCTGCCCCAAATACTCCCATGGTAATCACCGCACACCTATCTCTGCCCCAAATACTCCCATGGTAATCATCCCCGCACACCTATCTCTGCCCCAAATACTCCCATGGTAATCACCGCACACCTATCTCTGCCCCAAATACTCCCATGGTAATCATCCCCGCACCTATCTCTGCCCCAAACAGTCCCATGGTAATCGTCACCACACACCTATCTCTGCCCCAAATACTCCCAGGGTAATCGTCACCACACACCTATCTCTGCCCCAAATACTTCCATGGTAATCACCGCACACCTATCTCTGCCCCAAATACTCCCAGGGTAATCGTCACCACACACCTATCTCTGCCCCAAATACTCCCATGGTAATCACCGCACACCTATCTCTGCCCCAAATACTCCCATGGTAATCGTCACCACACACCTATCTCTGCCCCAAATACTCCCATGGTAATCACCGCACACCTATCTCTGCCCCAAATACTCCCATGGTAATCATCCCCGCACAACTATCTCTGCCCCAAATACTCCCACGGTAATCATCCCCGCACACCTATCTCTGCCCCAAATACTCCCATGGTAATCATCCCCGCACCTATCTCTGCCCCAAACAGTCCCATGGTAATCGTCACCACACACCTATCTCTGCCCCAAATACTCCCAGGGTAATCACTGCACACCTATCTCTGCCCCAAATACTCCCACGGTAATCATCCCCGCACACCTATCTCTGCCCCAAATATTCCCACGGTAATCACCGCACACCTATCTCTGCCCCAAATATTCCCACAGTAATCATTACCTGCACACCTATCTCTGCCCCAAATATTCCCTCGGTAATCACCGCACACCTATCTCTGCCCCAAATAGTCCCACGGTAATCGTCCCTGCACACCTATCTCTACCCCAAATACTCCCACGGTAATCGTCCCCATATCTATCTCTACCCCAAATACTCCCACGGTAATCATTCCCCGCACACCTATCTCTGCCCCAAATACTCCCACGGTAATCACCGCACACCTGTCCCTGCCCCAAATACTCCCACGGTAATCATCCCCACACACCTATCTCTGCCCCAAATAGTCCCACAGTAATCGTCCCCGCACACCTATCTCTGCACCAAATACTCCCATGGTAATCGTCCCCACACACCTATCTCTGCTCCAAATACTCCCACGGCAATCGTCCCTGCACCTATCTCTGCCCCAAATAGTCCCACGGTAATGACCGCACACCTACCTCTGCCCCAAATACTCCCATGGTAATCATCCCCGCACCTATCTCTGCCCCAAACAATCCCATGGTAATCGTCACCACACACCTATCTCTGCCTCCAAATACTCCCACGGCAATCGTCCCTGCACCTATCTCTGCCCCAAATAGTCCCACGGTAATCATCGCACACCTATCTCTGCCCCAAATACTCCCACGGTAATCATCCCCGCACACCTATTTCTGCCCCAAATATTCACACGGTAATCACCGCACACCTATCTCTGCCCCAAATAGTCCCACGGTAATCGTCCCCGCACACCTATCTCTACCCCAAATACTCCCACGGTAATCGTCCCCATACCTATCTCTACCCCAAATACTCCCACGGTAATCATTCCCCGCACACCTATCTCTGCCCCAAATACTCCCACGGTAATCATCCCCGCACACCTATCTCTGCCCCAAATAGTCCCACAGTAATCGACCCCACACAACTTTCTCTGCCCCAAATACTCCCACGGTAATCACCGCACACCTATCTCTGCCCCAAATAGTCCCACGGTAATCGTCCCCGCTAGAGATGAGCGCCGGAAATTTTTCGGGTTTTGTGTTTTGGTTTTGGGTTCGGTTCCGCGGCCGTGTTTTGGGTTCGACCGCGTTTTGGCAAAACCTCACCGAATTTTTTTTGTCGGATTCGGGTGTGTTTTGGATTCGGGTGTTTTTTTCAAAAAACCCTAAAAACCAGCTTAAATCATAGAATTTGGGGGTCATTTTGATCCCAAAGTATTATTAACCTCAAAAACCATAATTTACACTCATTTTCAGTCTATTCTGAATACCTCACACCTCACAATATTATTTTTAGTCCTAAAATTTGCACCGAGGTCGCTGTGTGAGTAAGATAAGCGACCCTAGTGGCCGACACAAACACCGGGCCCATCTAGGAGTGGCACTGCAGTGTCACGCAGGATGTCCCTTCCAAAAAACCCTCCCCAAACAGCACATGACGCAAAGAAAAAAAGAGGCGCAATGAGGTAGCTGTGTGAGTAAGATAAGCGACCCTAGTGGCCGACACAAACACCGGGCCCATCTAGGAGTGGCACTGCAGTGTCACGCAGGATGTCCCTTCCAAAAAACCCTCCCCAAACAGCACATGACGCAAAGAAAAAAAGAGGCGCAATGAGGTAGCTGACTGTGTGAGTAAGATAAGCGACCCTAGTGGCCGACACAAACACCGGGCCCATCTAGGAGTGGCACTGCAGTGTCACGCAGGATGGCCCTTCCAAAAAACCCTCCCCAAACAGCACATGACGCAAAGAAAAAAAGAGGCGCAATGAGGTAGCTGACTGTGTGAGTAAGATAAGCGACCCTAGTGGCCGACACAAACACCGGGCCCATCTAGGAGTGGCACTGCAGTGTCACGCTGGATGGCCCTTCCAAAAAACCCTCCCCAAACAGCACATGACGCAAAGAAAAAAAGAGGCGCAATGAGGTAGCTGACTGTGTGAGTAAGATAAGCGACCCTAGTGGCCGACACAAACACCGGGCCCATCTAGGAGTGGCACTGCAGTGTCACGCAGGATGGCCCTTCCAAAAAACCCTCCCCAAACAGCACATGACGCAAAGAAAAAAAGAGGCGCAATGAGGTAGCTGACTGTG
The DNA here is from genome assembly GCF_028390025.1 of Pseudophryne corroboree. Classification (NCBI taxonomy): domain Eukaryota; kingdom Metazoa; phylum Chordata; class Amphibia; order Anura; family Myobatrachidae; genus Pseudophryne; species Pseudophryne corroboree. The sequence continues at coordinate 8,013,609 of NC_086453.1, read as the reverse complement.
TGAGTAAGATAAGCGACCCTAGTGGCCGACACAAACACCGGGCCCATCTAGGAGTGGCACTGCAGTGTCACGCAGGATGGCCCTTCCAAAAAACCCTCCCCAAACAGCACATGACGCAAAGAAAAATAAAAGAAAAAAGAGGTGCAAGATGGAATTGTCCTTGGGCCCTCCCACCCACCCTTATGTTGTATAAACAGGACATGCACACTTTAACCAACCCATCATTTCAGTGACAGGGTCTGCCACACGACTGTGACTGATATGACGGGTTGGTTTGGACCCCCCCCAAAAAAGAAGCAATTAATCTCTCCTTGCACAAACTGGCTCTACAGAGGCAAGATGTCCACCTCATCATCATCCTCCGATATATCACCGTGTACATCCCCCTCCTCACAGATTATCAATTCGTCCCCACTGGAATCCACCATCTCAGCTCCCTGTGTACTTTGTGGAGGCAATTGCTGCTGGTCAATGTCTCCGCAGAGGAATTGATTATAATTCATTTTAATGAACATCATCTTCTCCACATTTTCTGGATGTAACCTCGTACGCCGATTGCTGACAAGGTGAGCGGCGGCACTAAACACTCTTTCGGAGTACACACTTGTGGGAGGGCAACTTAGGTAGAATAAAGCCAGTTTGTGCAAGGGCCTCCAAATTGCCTCTTTTTCCTGCCAGTATAAGTACGGACTGTGTGACGTGCCTACTTGGATGCGGTCACTCATATAATCCTCCACCATTCTTTCAATGTTGAGAGAATCATATGCAGTGACAGTAGACGACATGTCCGTAATCGTTGTCAGGTCCTTCAGTCCGGACCAGATGTCAGCATCAGCAGTCGCTCCAGACTGCCCTGCATCACCGCCAGCGGGTGGGCTCGGAATTCTGAGCCTTTTCCTCGCACCCCCAGTTGCGGGAGAATGTGAAGGAGGAGATGTTGACAGGTCGCGTTCCGCTTGACTTGACAATTTTCTCACCAGCAGGTCTTTCAACCCCAGCAGACTTGTGTCTGCCGGAAAGAGAGATCCAAGGTAGGTTTTAAATCTAGGATCGAGCACGGTGGCCAAAATGTAGTGCTCTGATTTCAACAGATTGACCACCCGTGAATCCTTGTTAAGCGAATTAAGGGCTCCATCCACAAGTCCCACATGCCTAGCGGAATCGCTCCGTGTTAGCTCCTCCTTCAATGTCTCCAGCTTCTTCTGCAAAAGCCTGATGAGGGGAATGACCTGACTCAGGCTGGCAGTGTCTGAACTGACTTCACGTGTGGCAAGTTCAAAGGGCATCAGAACCTTGCACAACGTTGAAATCATTCTCCACTGCACTTGAGACAGGTGCATTCCACCTCCTATATCGTGCTCAATTGTATAGGCTTGAATGGCCTTTTGCTGCTCCTCCAACCTCTGAAGCATATAGAGGGTTGAATTCCACCTCGTTACCACTTCTTGCTTCAGATGATGGCAGGGCAGGTTCAGTAGTTTTTGGTGGTGCTCCAGTCTTCTGTACGTGGTGCCTGTACGCCGAAAGTGTCCCGCAATTCTTCTGGCCACCGACAGCATCTCTTGCACGCCCCTGTCGTTTTTTAAAAAATTCTGCACCACCAAATTCAAGGTATGTGCAAAACATGGGACGTGCTGGAATTTGCCCATATTTAATGCACACACAATATTGCTGGCGTTGTCCGATGCCACAAATCCACAGGAGAGTCCAATTGGGGTAAGCCATTCTGCGATGATCTTCCTCAGTTGCCGTAAGAGGTTTTTAGCTGTGTGCGTATTCTGGAAAGCGGTGATACAAAGCGTAGCCTGCCTAGGAAAGAGTTGGCGTTTGCGAGATGCTGCTACTGGTGCCGCCGCTGCTGTTCTTGCGGCGGGAGTCCATACATCTACCCAGTGGGCTGTCACAGTCATATAGTCCTGACCCTGCCCTGCTCCACTTGTCCACATGTCCGTGGTTAAGTGGACATTGGGTACAACTGCATTTTTTAGGACACTGGTGAGTCTTTTTCTGACGTCCGTGTACATTCTCGGTATCGCCTGCCTACAGAAGTGGAACCTAGATGGTATTTGGTAACGGGGGCACACTGCCTCAATAAATTGTCTAGTTCCCTGTGAACTAACGGCGGATACCGGACGCACGTCTAACACCAACATAGTTGTCAAGGCCTCAGTTATCCGCTTTGCAGCAGGATGACTGCTGTGATATTTCATCTTCCTCGCAAAGGACTGTTGGACAGTCAATTGCTTACTGGAAGTAGTACAAGTGGGCTTACGACTTCCCCTCTGGGATGACCATCGACTCCCAGCAGCAACAACAGCAGCGCCAGCAGCAGTAGGCGTTACACGCAAGGATGCATCGGAGGAATCCCAGGCAGGAGAGGACTCGTCAGAATTGCCAGTGACATGGCCTGCAGGACTATTGGCATTCCTGGGGAAGGAGGAAATTGACACTGAGGGAGTTGGTGGGGTGGTTTGCGTGAGCTTGGTTACAAGAGGAAGGGATTTACTGGTCAGTGGACTGCTTCCGCTGTCGCCCAAAGTTTTTGAACTTGTCACTGACTTATTATGAATGCGCTGCTGGTGACGTATAAGGGAGGATGTTCCGAGGTGGTTAACGTCCTTACCCCTACTTATTACAGCTTGACAAAGGGAACACACGGCTTGACAAATGTTGTCCGCATTTCTGGTGAAATACTTCCACACCGAAGAGCTGATTTTTTTGGTATTTTCACCAGGCATGTCAACGGCCATATTCCTCCCACGGACAACAGGTGTCTCCCCGGGTGCCTGACTTAAACAAACCACCTCACCATCAGAATCCTCCTGGTCAATTTCCTCCCCAGCGCCAGCAACACCCATATCCTCCTCATCCTGGTGTACTTCAACACTGACATCTTCAATCTGACTATCAGGAACTGGACTGCGGGTGCTCCTTCCAGCACTTGCAGGGGGCGTGCAAATGGTGGAAGGCGCATGCTCTTCACGTCCAGTGTTGGGAAGGTCAGGCATCGCAACCGACACAATTGGACTCTCCTTGTGGATTTGGGATTTCGAAGAACGCACAGTTCTTTGCGGTGCTTTTGCCAGCTTGAGTCTTTTCATTTTTCTAGCGAGAGGCTGAGTGCTTCCATCCTCATGTGAAGCTGAACCACTAGCCATGAACATAGGCCAGGGCCTCAGCCGTTCCTTGCCACTCCGTGTGGTAAATGGCATATTGGCAAGTTTACGCTTCTCCTCCGACAATTTTATTTTAGGTTTTGGAGTCCTTTTTTTACTGATATTTGGTGTTTTGGATTTGACATGCTCTGTACTATGACATTGGGCATCGGCCTTGGCAGACGACGTTGCTGGCATTTCATCGTCTCGGCCATGACTAGTGGCAGCAGCTTCAGCACGAGGTGGAAGTGGATCTTGATCTTTCCCTAATTTTGGAACCTCAACATTTTTGTTCTCCATATTTTAATAGGCACAACTAAAAGGCACCTCAGGTAAACAATGGAGATGTATGGATACTAGTATACAATTATGGATGGACTGCCGAGTGCCGACACAGAGGTAGCTACAGCCGTGGACTATTGTACTGTACTGTGTCTGCTGCTAATATAGACTGGATGATAATGAGATGTAGTATGTATGTATAAAGAAGAAAGAAAAAAAAACCACGGGTAGGTGGTATACAATTATGGATGGACTGCCAAGTGCCGACACAGAGGTAGCTACAGCCGTGGACTACTGTACTGTGTCTGCTGCTAATATAGACTGGTTGATAATGAGATGTAGTATGTATAAAGAAGAAAGAAAAAAAAAAAACACGGGTAGGTGGTATACAATTATGGATGGACTGCCGAGTGCCGACACAGAGGTAGCTACAGCCGTGGACTACTGTACTGTGTCTGCTGCTAATATAGACTGGTTGATAAAGAGATGTAGTATGTATGTATAAAGAAGAAAGAAAAAAAAACCACGGGTAGGTGGTATACAATTATGGACGGACTGCCGAGTGCCGACACAGAGGTAGCTACAGCCGTGGACTACCGTACTGTACTGTGTCTGCTGCTAATATAGACTGGTTGATAAAGAGATGTAGTATGTATGTATAAAGAAGAAAGAAAAAAAAAACCACGGGTAGGTGGTATACAATTATGGATGGACTGCCGAGTGCCGACACAGAGGTAGCTACAGCCGTGGACTACTGTACTGTGTCTGCTGCTAATATAGACTGGTTGATAAAGAGATGTAGTATGTATGTATAAAGAAGAAAGAAAAAAAAACCACGGGTAGGTGGTATACAATTATGGACGGACTGCCGAGTGCCGACACAGAGGTAGCTACAGCCGTGGACTACCGTACTGTACTGTGTCTGCTGCTAATATAGACTGGTTGATAAAGAGATGTAGTATGTATGTATAAAGAAGAAAGAAAAAAAAACCACGGGTAGGTGGTATACAATTATGGATGGACTGCCGAGTGCCGACACAGAGGTAGCTACAGCCGTGGACTACTGTACTGTGTCTGCTGCTAATATAGACTGGTTGATAAAGAGATGTAGTATGTATGTATAAAGAAGAAAGAAAAAAAAACCACGGGTAGGTGGTATACAATTATGGACGGACTGCCGAGTGCCGACACAGAGGTAGCTACAGCCGTGGACTACCGTACTGTACTGTGTCTGCTGCTAATATAGACTGGTTGATAAAGAGATGTAGTATGTATATATAAAGAAGAAAGAAAAAAAAAACACGGGTAGGTGGTATACAATTATGGATGGACTGCCGAGTGCCGACACAGAGGTAGCTACAGCCGTGGACTACTGTACTGTGTCTGCTGCTAATATAGACTGGTTGATAAAGAGATGTAGTATGTATGTATAAAGAAGAAAGAAAAAAAAAAACCACGGGTAGGTGGTATACAATTATGGATGGACTGCCGAGTGCCGACACAGAGGTAGCTACAGCCGTGGACTACTGTACTGTGTCTGCTGCTAATATAGACTGGTTGATAAAGAGATGTAGTATGTATGTATAAAGAAGAAAGAAAAAAAAACCACGGGTAGGTGGTATACAATTATGGACGGACTGCCGAGTGCCGACACAGAGGTAGCTACAGCCGTGGACTACCGTACTGTACTGTGTCTGCTGCTAATATAGACTGGTTGATAAAGAGATGTAGTATGTATGTATAAAGAAGAAAGAAAAAAAAAACCACGGGTAGGTGGTATACAATTATGGATGGACTGCCGAGTGCCGACACAGAGGTAGCTACAGCCGTGGACTACTGTACTGTGTCTGCTGCTAATATAGACTGGTTGATAAAGAGATGTAGTATGTATGTATAAAGAAGAAAGAAAAAAAACCACGGGTAGGTGGTATACAATTATGGACGGACTGCCGAGTGCCGACACAGAGGTAGCTACAGCCGTGGACTACCGTACTGTACTGTGTCTGCTGCTAATATAGACTGGTTGATAAAGAGATGTAGTATGTATATATAAAGAAGAAAGAAAAAAAAAACACGGGTAGGTGGTATACAATTATGGATGGACTGCCGAGTGCCGACACAGAGGTAGCTACAGCCGTGGACTACTGTACTGTGTCTGCTGCTAATATAGACTGGTTGATAAAGAGATGTAGTATGTATGTATAAAGAAGAAAGAAAAAAAAAAACCACGGGTAGGTGGTATACAATTATGGATGGACTGCCGAGTGCCGACACAGAGGTAGCTACAGCCGTGAACTACCGTACTGTGTCTGCTGCGACTGGATGATAAATAATGATATAAAAAATATATATATATCACTACTGCAGCCGGACAGGTATATATTATATAATGACGGACCTGCTGGACACTGTCTGTCAGCAGAATGAGTTTTTTATAGAATTAAAAAAAAAACACCACACAAGTCACACGACGAGTGTTTAACTTTTTCAGGCAATCACAATATAGTATACTACTAACTATACTGGTGGTCAGTGTGGTCAGGTCACTGGTCAGTCACACTGGCAGTGGCACTCCTGCAGCAAAAGTGTGCACTGTTTAATTTTAATAATATGTACTCCTGGCTCCTGCTATAACCTATAACTGGCACTGCTCCCCAGTCTCCCCCACAATTATAAGCTGTGTGAGCACAGTCAGATATATACATAGATGATGCAGCACACTGGGCTGAGCAGTGCACACAGATATGGTATGTGACTGAGTCACTGTGTATCGTTTTTTTCAGGCAGAGAACGGATTATATTAAATAAAACTGCACTGTCTGGTGGTCACTGTGGTCAGTCACTACTAAACTCTGCACTCTCTACAGTACTCCTAAGCTCCAGTAAATCAAGTGTCTCTGTCTCAAATCAATCTCACTCTCTCTCTTCTAATCTAAATGGAGAGGACGCCAGCCACGTCCTCTCCCTATCAATCTCAATGCACGTGTGAAAATGGCGGCGACGCGCGGCTCCTTATATAGAATCCGAGTCTCGCGAGAATCCGACAGCGTCATGATGACGTTCGGGCGCGCTCGGGTTAACCGAGCAAGGCGGGAAGATCCGAGTCGCTCGGACCCGTGAAAAAAAACATGAAGTTCGGGCGGGTTCGGATTCCGAAGAACCGAACCCGCTCATCTCTAGTCCCCGCACACCTATCTCTACCCCAAATACTCCCACGGTAATCGTCCCCATACCTATCTCTACCCCAAATACTCCCACGGTAATCATCCCCGCACACCTATCTCTGCCCCAAATAGTCCCACAGTAATCGACCCCACACAACTTTCTCTGCCCCAAATACTCCCACGGTAATCATTCCCCGCACACCTATCTCTGCCCCAAATACTCCCACGGTAATCACCGCACACCTGTCCCTGCCCCAAATACTCCCACGGTAATCATCCCCGCACACCTATCTCTGCCCCAAATAGTCCCACAGTAATCGTCCCCGCACACCTATCTCTGCACCAAATACTCCCATGGTAATCGTCCCCACACACCTATCTCTGCCCCAAATACTCCCATGGTAATCGTCCTTGCACCTATCTCTGCTCCAAATACTCCCACGGCAATCGTCCCTGCACCTATCTCTGCCCCAAATAGTCCCACGGTAATCAACGCACACCTATCTCTGCCCCAAATACTCCCATGGTAATCATCCCCGCACCTATCTCTGCCCCAAACAATCCCATGGTAATCGTCACCACACACCTATCTCTGCCTCCAAATACTCCCACGGCAATCGTCCCTGCACCTATCTCTGCCCCAAATAGTCCCACAGTAATCATCGCACACCTATCTCTGCCCCAAATACTCCCACAGTAATCATCCCCGCACACCTATTTCTGCCCCAAATATTCACACGGTAATCACCGCACACCTATCTCTGCCCCAAATAGTCCCACGGTAATCGTCCCCGCACACCTATCTCTACCCCAAATACTCCCACGGTAATCATTCCCCGCACACCTATCTCTGCTCCAAATAGTCCCACAGTAATCGTCCCCGCACACCTATCTCTGCCCCAAATACTCCCATGGTATTCGTCCTTACACCTATCTCTGCTCCAAATACTCCCACGGCAATCGTCCCTGCACCTATCTCTGCCCCAAATAGTCCCATGGTAATCACCGCACACCTATCTCTGCCCAAATACTCCCATGGTAATCATCCCCGCACCTATCTCTGCCCCAAACATTCCCATGGTAATCGTCACCACACACCTATCTCTGCCTCCAAATACTCCCACGGTAATCATCCCCGCACACCTATTTCTGCCCCAAATATTCCAACGGTGATCACCGCACACCTATCTCTGCCCCAAATAGTCCCACGGTAATCGTCCCCGCACACCTATCTCTACCCCAAATACTCCCACGGTAATCGTCCCCATACCTATCTCTACCCCAAATACTCCCACGGTAATCATTCCCCGCACACCTATCTCTGCCCCAAATACTCCCACGGTAATCACCGCACACCTTTCTTTATCATCCACTAGGGGTCACTGGAGTACTCTTGGGATATGGACGGGCTTCCGTAGGAACAGCACTGAATATTTAAATTTAGAACACTCCACCCCTCCATATCCCCGAGTACCTCCCAGTGTTTTTTCTGTGCTCAACGTAGCAACAGCTAGGTGACTCAAGTCACGATTACTATTGAAGAATTTTCTTTTTATTTGATTTTTATTTTTTTCTATTTTTACACATCCCTTTCCCCCTTCCAAAAGGCAGGGTCAGGGATAGTGCAGCTGCTGATAGCAGCAGGGGCGTGTCGGGCCTCTCTGAAAGAGCTCCCTCACAGCCACACACAACACACAGATCTTGTGTGCACAGGCTGGCCGGCGCTAACTAAGAAGCCCCGTCGGAGCCTCTTCACAGACGTTTCTACAAACAGGTATGTGAGGGGAGAGAACGGGGCGGTCAGCTTCCGCTGCCGCCCCGAGGGGAAGGAAGGTGTCTGCCGCCCGCCGCAGTTGCTCCGGCCGCCGGGTAACATAGCCCCGCTTCCGCCCGCCGCTTGAGTCTACACTGCTCCCGCGTCTCTGAAGTCGGCTTCTCCGCTGCTCCGGCGCGTCTTACAGGGGGAAGAAGGATACCCGTGTCTCTCAACGGGTCCGCCCGCCGCTTCTCCTGCACTTCCGCCGCCGCTTGACCGCTGCTGCCCGGGTCTCATAGCGCTAACACGCGCTCCCAGGTCCCGGGGTGCCCGCTACCCGCACTGCACGCTATGCTATGGAGCAGATGCGAGGGGAGGGGGGGGAGAAAGAACAGCAGAAACAGGCTGTTGGTAGTATAGCATATAACTATATAATGATGTTTATACTGCCAGGGAGGAGGTTTTATCATGATTACACAGGCTGTTTATAATATCAGCATGAAACTGCACTGTGATTATATGTATAAGCATGGGGGGCCATTTTAACCATGCTTCCTGTGTCTTCCTCTATGATTCCAGAACGTTCCTGTCCTACATCTCTATTCCACCGGAGGCGCAGGGGTGTTAGTGGGAATTTGGGATCACATTTTCATAGTACTGGCCACGTGTACTGCAATTGGCCAGATATATATACAGAGACACCTTACTGCTATTTTACTGAGTCGTGCAGGTGTCTGTTTTTTGTGTATTGTATGTCGCCATAATGAGTAAGGCACCAGCAAAAACTAAAAAGCATAATTGCAAAGTCTGTAACAGTGTATTACCGGATGGATCTACCACATGTACAGTATGTTTTGTGAATTCGGTTCAGAATACCATTTCTGCTCCTGTTTTACAACCAATGTCCTCACCGGACCCTCCGTGGGGTATGTTAGTAAATGTACTAGATAGGTTACAATCAGAATTGACCGCCGCTCGTCAAGAGCGGGAAACGGCAAGATCTGAGTCTAGGGTGAGACCGCCAGAACTACCGGAGGCGTCTCAGCCTTGCGTAAGGTCTAAATCCATTTTGGGTAAACGGGATAAATTTCATATGTCTTATGATTTTCCAGTGTCTGCTATGTTGCATTCTGACGATTCCATGCCAGACCTCACGGAACAACATGAGGGTGAGGAGGGCGAAGTGGAGTCAGATGGCGAGGATTTTAACAGTTCCGGCATTGATGATCTCATCAGAGCGGTACGTCAGTCTCTGAAGTTTACTGAAACTGAGGAGCCTCTCACAAATGATCAGGTCGTATTTACTAAACGACAAAAAACTCCAATAAGTTTTCCTGTGTCGGAATCTCTTAATCAGATGTTAGTAGAAACACGACAGAATCCAGATAAACGGTTTTCTATACCTCGCAGATTTAAGTCTAGTTACCCGTTTCCAGACTCGGTAACATGTACATGGGAGAATCCACCAATAGTTGATTCTTCAGTGTCAAAGCTTACCAAGAAATTAACCATACCAGTGCCAGCAGCTACTACGCTTAAAGATCCTTCAGATCGCAAGATAGAAACTATGCTAAAATCCATGTATGTAGCAGCAGGTGTGATGCTGAGACCTGGATTGGTTGGCATTTGGGTCACTAAGGCGCTCATAATATGGCTTACAGAACTCAAATCTGCTTTACATGACGAAAACCTGATAATTCTTGTAAATCAAATGATTGAGGCTGTAGAGTATCTCTGTACAGCGTCTACTGACGTCTGTCAGCTCATTTCTCGTATTTCATCGTCGCTAGTTACGGCACGAAGAGCACTCTGGCTGCGTGCTTATCATGCGGAGGCAGAGGTCAAACGAGGTATAGAGGCGTTGCCTTACGATGGCAAGACGTTGTTTGGTCCTGAATTGGATGCATGGATTGCTGAGGCTATGGGAGGTAAGTCTGTTTTCTTACCATTGCCTCCACCGGTATCAAGAAGAAGGTACGCTGGACCTTCGTTCAAATCCTTTAGACCTCAGCCCTTTCGAGGACGTGGCAGAGGATCAGCCACGCCTGCTAGACGTGGTCGCGGACGTGGTTTCCAACAAACCAACACAACTCGCCAGGACGCTAAGGTTACCGACAAGCCAGTGGCATGACGGGCTACCAGCCCATCTCGGTTCTCCGATTGTGGGAGCACGCCTTCAGACGTTCCATTTGGCGTGGTTCCACACATCCGCGGATGGGTGGATCCGCAATTTAGTGTTAAAAGGTTACAAAATAGAGTTCGACTGTCTTCCGCCGCTGCGGTTTTTCAAGACAGGATTGCCTCTGTCGGACGACAAGAGGACGGTTCTGCAAATTGCCATTCAGTCCCTACTGGATTCGGCAGTTTTAATTCCGGTCCCTGTACATCAACAGGGTCAGGGCTATTATTCAAGTCTGTTTGTGGTACCGAAGCCGGATGGCTCAGTCAGACCAATATTGAACTTAAAGGGGCTCAATCAGTACGTAACTTACTACAGATTCAAGATGGAGTCTCTGCGTTCGGTGATTGCGGGTTTAGAGCCAAAGGAATTTATGATTGCGCTAGACCTCAAGGATGCGTACTTACACATTCCAATTTGGCAGCCTCATCAGAAATTCTTACGGTTTGCAATACGCCAGAACCATTACCAGTTTCAGGCTCTACCGTTTGGCCTGTCATCAGCGCCTCGGGTATTCACCAAAGTGATGTCTGTGATGATAGCTCATCTCAGATCCCTAGGAGTGACAATAGTTCCATATTTAGACGATCTGCTCATCAAAGCTCCGTCTCAACAGATACTTCTCCAACATGCGCTGCTAACATACGATGTACTGGTTCACCACGGTTGGATTGTCAATTTCAAGAAATCACATCTAATTCCGTCTCAACGACTTCAGTTCCTAGGTATGATTCTCGATACGGTCAATCAAAGAATTTACCTACCACAGCAGAAAGTACAAATTCTACGCCATCTCGTACAATTAGTGCTCAAGCCACGCACAGTGTCGGTACACTTGTGCATTCGCCTCTTAGGCACAATGGTGGCAGCTTTCGAGGCGCTTCAGTTCGGAAGATTTCACTCTCGTCCATTTCAACTGAATGTGCTCGCCCAGTGGTCGGGCTCGCATCTGCAGATTCACCACAGGGTGAGGTTGTCGCCAAGAGCAAGAGTATCTCTGCTCTGGTGGCTCAAGGAACACAATTTAACCGCAGGAAGACGGTTCGGAGGCTGGAATTGGATAATTCTAACTACGGACGCCAGTCTCAGAGGTTGGGGAGCTGTGGTTCAAAATTGTCAGCTCCAGGGTCTCTGGGCGGATCACGAAAAATTGCTGTCTATAAATGTCCTGGAACTCCGCGCAATTTACAATGCGCTACGACAAGCAGTGCACATGCTTCGCTCTCAGCCTGTCCAAGTGCAGTCAGACAATGCGACGGCGGTCGCATACATCAACAAACAAGGAGGAACAAGAAGCCGCATGGCAATGCGGGAAGTAGCTCGAATCCTCAATTGGGCGGAATGCCACCAGGTGATATTGTCGGCCGTGTTCATTCCGGGAGTGGACAACTGGGAAGCGGATTATCTCAGTCGTCGGGATTTTCATCCAGGCGAATGAGCATTAAATCCAGAAGTGTTTCACATGTTGGTTCAGCGATGGGGTTATCCTCAGGTGGACCTGATGGCGTCTCGACACAATCACCAAACGTTCCAGTATGTGTCCAGAACAAGAGATCCAAAGGCAGTGGCGGTGGATGCTCTCACTGTCGCGTGGCCGTACAGTCTTGTGTATCTGTTTCCACCGTTTCCGTTGCTCCCTCTGGTGCTAAAACGGATCAAAAGAGAGTCGGTCACAGTCATACTAGTGGCGCCTCATTGGCCTCGGAGAGCTTGGTTCTCGGATCTCCAAGGACTACTTGCAGACGATCCTTGGCCGCTCCCACTACGTCCAGACCTGTTACAACAAGGTCCGTTCCTTTACCCCGAGTTAGCGCGGCTGCGTTTGACGGGGTGGCTGTTGAGACCGCTCTCTTAAGAAGAGAGGGCATTCCAGATTCGGTTATACCAACCATGTTACGAGCTAGGAAGCCGGTTACGGCAGCTCATTATTACAGAATATGGCGTGCCTATATAGGTTGGTGTGAAACTCGGAAGTTTCCGACAGCATCTTTCAGGTTATGCCGCCTTTTGTTGTTTCTACAAACAGGGTTAGATGGAGGCCTGCGTTTATCTACACTGAAGGTGCAGGTATCTGCGTTGTCAATTTACTTTCAAAGACGATTGGCTCTATTGCCGTCTATACGCACTTTTCTCCAAGGTGTCCTCAGAGTACAGCCTCCATTCATTCCACCTACAGCGCCATGGGACTTGAATCTGGTTTTAGAGTTCTTACAGTCTTCATATTTTGAACCCTTACAGCAAGTGGATATAAAGTTTCTCACTTGGAAAACAATTTTTCTCCTAGCCTTAGCTTCGGCAAGGCGTGTTTCGGATTTGGGTGCCTTGTCATGCAAGGCACCGTATTTGGTGTTTCATGATGACAGAGCGGAACTTCGGACGAATCCCGCCTTCTTACCAAAGGTAGTGTCATCTTTTCACATCAATCAACCAATAGTGGTTCCTGTGTTGACAGCACATTCTGGAACTCTGGATGTGGTACGCGCTTTACGCGTTTATGTATCCCGAACGTCTTCAGTTCGTAAGACGGATACGTTGTTTGTTCTCTATGATGCTGCCAAGATAGGTTGGCCAGCGTCTAAACAAACCTTATCCAGATGGATAAAACTGACCATACGTCAGGCTTACCTTCATGCTAGGTTACAACCGCCTACGTCAGTAACCGCTCATTCCACACGTTCTGTGGGAACTTCATGGGCAGCGGGTCGTGGGGCTTCTACGACGCAGCTTTGCCGTGCGGCTACATGGTCTTCAGTGCACACGTTTGTGCGCTTTTACAAGTTTGATACGTTTGCGGCATCAGCATCTAGCTTTGGCCGCCTAGTGTTACAAGTGCCAAACAGCTCTCCCGCCCACAAGGGAAGCTTTGGTACGTCCCAAGAGTACTCCAGTGACCCCTAGTGGATGATAAAGAAAATAGGATTTTGGTACTTACCAGGTAAATCCTTTTCTTTGAATCCATAGGGGGCACTGGACGCCCACCCAGAGCAGTTTTACCTAGTTGTGGTGACTTCTGAGGATCTTATGGTAACACACTTTCACCGACTGGTTCAGATTACAAGTGCTGGTTAGGGTGTCAACTGTTTAGTTGTCAGTAACGTTATGTGTCAACTTCGTTATTGTCCGTTATGTTATATGTAATACTCCATTGTCAACCTCTCTATAGTTCCTGTTTCGGCTCAGTAAAAAACACTGAGAGGTACTCGGGGATATGGAGGGGTGGAGTGTTCTAAATTTAAATATTCAGTGCTGTTCCTACGGAAGCCCGTCCATATCCCAAGAGTACTCCAGTGCCCCCTATGGATTCAAAGAAAAGGATTTACCTGGTAAGTACCAAAATCCTATTATCTCTGCCCCAAATACTCCCACGGTAATCACCGCACACCTGTCCCTGCCCCAAATAGTCCCACGGTAATCATTCCCACACACCTTTCTCTGCCCCAAATACTCCCACGGTAATCATTCCCCGCACACCTATCTCTGCCCCAAATACTCCCACGGTAATCACCGCACACCTATCTCTGCCCCAAATACTCCCACGGTAATAACCGCACACCTATCTCTGCCCCAAATACTCCCATGGTAATCGTCCCCACACACCTATCTCTGCCCCAAATACTCCCATGGTAATCGTCCTTGCACCTATCTCTGCTCCAAATACTCCCACGGTAATCGTCCCTGCACCTATCTCTGCCCCAAATACTCCCACGGTAATCACTGCACACCTATCTCTGCCCCAAATAATCCCACGGTAATCGTCCCCACACACCTATCTCTGCCCCAAATACTCTCATGGTGATCGTCCCCGCACACCTATCTCTGCCCCAAATACTCACATGGTAATCGTCCCGCACACCTATCTCTGCCCCAAATACTCTCATGGTAATCGTCCCGCACACCTATCTCTGCCCCAAATACTACCATGGTGATCGTCCCCGCACACCTATATCTGCCCCAAATACTCACATGGTAATCGTCCCCGCACACCTATCTCTGCCCCAAATACTCTCATGGTAATCGTCCCGCACACCTATCTCTGCCCCAAATACTCTCATGGTGATCGTCCCCGCACACCTATCTCTGCCCCAAATACTCTCATGGTAATCGTCCCGCACACCTATCTCTGCCCCAAATACTCACATGGTAATTGTCCCCGCACACCTATCTCTGCCCCAACTACTCCCACGGTAATCGTCCCCGCACACCTATCTCTGCCCCAACTACTCCCACGGTAATCGTCCCCGCACACCTATCTCTGCCCCAACTACTCCCACGGTAATCGTCCCCGCACACCTATCTCTGCCCCAAATACTCCCACGGTAATCGTCCCCGCACACCTATCTCTGCCCCAAATATTCCCATGGTAATTGTCCCCGCACACCTATCTCTGCCCCAAATACTCCCATGGTAATTGCCCTCCTACCTATCTCTGCCCCAAATACTCCCATGGTAATCGTCCGCGCACACCTATCTCTGCCCCAAATACTCCCATGGTAATCGTCCCCACACACCTATCTCTGTCCCAAATACTCCCACGGTAATTGTCCCCGGACCTCTCTCTGCCCCAAATACTCCCGTGGCAATCGTCCCCGCACACCTATCTCTGCTAGATACATATCAGGATTGCAGCATACCTCCAAAATAGCAGTATTTGGGGTTTTGATTGCATTTTAGTCCTTAGTACATTCCCCTAAAAATATATTAACTAGGGGCATAGAACTTTTTTCTTTTATGTGACTTAATGTAATCTAAGCTGGAGGCAGGAGTGTTAAAGAAGCATCTAAAATCTATTTCACGTTATCATAGTCCATTAAAGCTTCTTGAGGCCTAAGCGGACCCCAGGCCAGCCACTTTACATTTCTCTGACGTCCTAAGTGGATGCTGGGGACTCCGTCAGGACCATGGGGATTAGCGGCTCCGCAGGAGACAGGGCACAAAACTAAAGCTTTAGGATCAGGTGGTGTGTACTGGCTCCTCCCCCTATGATCCTCCTCCAAGCCTCAGTTAGGTTTTTGTGCCCGTCCGAGCAGGGTGCAATCTAGGTGGCTCTCTTAAGGAGCTGCTTAGAAAAAGTTTTTAGGTTTCTTATTTTCAGTGAGTCCTGCTGGCAACAGGCTCACTGCATCGAGGGACTTAGGGGAGAGAAGTTCAACTCACCTGCGTGCAGGATGGATTGGCTTCTTAGGCTACTGGACACCATTAGCTCCAGAGGGAGTCGGAACACAGGTCTCACCCTGGGGTTCGTCCCGGAGCCGCGCCGCCTACCCCCCTTGCAGATGCTGAAGATTGAAGGTCCAGAAACCGGCGGCAGAAGGCTTTTCAGTCTTCATGAAGGTAGCGCACAGCACTGCAGCTGTGCGCCATTGTTGTCACACACTTCACACCAACGGTCACGGAGGGTGCAGGGCGTTGCTGGGGGCGCCCTGGGCAGCAATGTATAATACCTTATTCTGGCTAAAAATACATCACATATAGCCCCTGGAGGCTATATGGATGTATTTAACCCCTGCCAGGTCTCAGAAAAACGGGAGAAGAAGCCCGCCGAAAAGGGGGCGGGGCCTATTCTCCTCAGCACACAGCGCCATTTTCCCTCACAGAAATGCTGGTGGGAAGGCTCCCAGGCTCTCCCCTGCACTACAGAAACAGGGTTAAAACAGAGAGGGGGGGCACTTATTTGGCGATATGTATATATATATTAAAATGCTATAAGGGAAAAACACTTATATAAAGGTTGTCCCTGTATAATATAGCGTTTTTGGTGTGTGCTGGCAAACTTTCCCTCTGTCTCCCCAAAGGGCTAGTGGGGTCCTGTCCTCTATCAGAGCATTCCCTGTGTGTGTGCTGTGTGTCGGTACTTGTGTGTCGACATGTATGAGGACGATGTTGGTGAGGAGGCGGAGCAATTGCCGGTAATGGTGATGTCACTCTCTAGGGAGTCGACACCGGAATGGATGGCTTATTTAAGGAATTACATGATAATGTCAACACGCTGCAAGGTCGGTTGACGACATGAGACGGCCGGCAAACCAATTAGTACCTGTCCAGGCGTCTAAAACACCGTCAGGGGCGTTAAAACGTCCTTTTACCTCAGTCGGTCGACACAGACACGGACACTGACTCCAGTGTCGACGGTGAAGAAACAAACGTATTTTCCTTTAGGGCCACACGTTACTTGTTAAGGGCAATGAAGGAGATGTTACATATTTCTGATACTACAAGTACCACAAAAAAGGGTATTATGTGGAGTGTGAAAAAACTACATGTGGTTTTTCCTGAATCAGATAAATTAAATGAAGTGTGTGATGATGCGTGGGTTTCCCCCGATAGAAAATTATTGGCGGTATACCCTTTCCCGCCAGAAGTTATGGCGCGTTGGGAAACACACCTTAGGGTGGATAAGGCGCTCACACGCTTATAAAAACAAGTGGCGTTACCGTCTCCAGATACGGACGCCCTCAAGGAGCCAACTGATAGGAGGTTGGAAAATATCCAAAAAAGTATATACACACATACTGGTGTTATACTGCGACCAGCGATCGCCTCAGCCTGGATGGGCAGCGCTGGGGTGGCTTGGTCGGATTCCCTGACTGGAAATATTGATACCCTTGACAGGGACAGTATTTTATTGACTATAGAGCATTTAAAAGATGCATTTCTATATATGTGAAACTCTGGCATCAAGAGTAAGTGAGATGTCCATATCTGCCAGACGATGTTTATGGACACGACAGTGGTCAGGTGATGCAGATTCCAAACGGCACATGGAAGTATTGCCGTATAAAGGGGAGGAGTTATTTGGGGTCGGTCCATCGGACCTGGTGGCCACGGCAACAGCTAGAAAATCCACCTTTTTTACCCCAAGTCACATCTCAGCAGAAAAAGACATAGTCTTTTCAGCCTCAGTCCTTTCGTCCCCATAATATCTGCCCAGGGATAGAGGTAAGGGAAGAAGACTGCAGCAGGCAGCCCATTCCCAGGAACAGAAGCCTTCCACCGCTTCTGACAAGTCCTCAGCATGACGCTGGGGCCGTACAAACAGGTGCGGTGGGGGGTCGTCTCAAGAGTTTCAGCACGCAGTGGGCTCACTCGCAAGTGGACCCCTGGATCCTACAAGTAGTATCCCAGGGGTACAGATTGGAAATTCGAGACGTCTCCCCCTCGCAGGTTCCTGAAGTTTGCTTTACCAACGTCTACCTCCGACAGGGAGGCAGTATTGGAAACAATTCACAAGCTGTATTCCCAGCAGGTGATAATCAAAGTACCCCTCCTACAACAAGTAAAGGGGTATTATTCCACACTATATTGTGGTACTGAAGGCAGACGGCTAGGTGAGACCTATTCTAAATGGAGTCACTCAGAGCAGTGATAGCGAACCAGGAAGAAGGGGACTATATGGTGTCCCTGGACATCAAGGATGCTTACCTCCATGTCCAAATTTGCCCTTCTCACAAAGGGTACCTCAGGTTCGTGGTACAAAACTGTCACTATCAGTTTCAGACGCTGCCGTTTGGATTGTCCACGGCACCCCGGGTCTTTACCAAGGTAATGGCCGAAATGATGATTCTTCTTCAAAGAAAAGGCGTCTTAATTATCCCTTACTTGGACGATCTCCTGATAAGGGCAAGGTCCAGAGAACAGTTGGAGGTCTGAGTAGCACTATCTCAAGTAGTTCTACGACAGCACGGGTGGATTCTAAATATTCCAAAATCGCAGCTGTCTCCGACGACACGTCTGCTGTCCCTAGGGATGATTCTGGACACAGTCCAGAAAAAGGTGTTTCTCCCGGAGGAGAAAGCCAGGGAGTTATCCGAGCTAGTCAGGAACCTCCAAAAACCAGGAAAAGTGTCAGTGCATCATTGCACAAGGGTCCTGGGAAAAATGGTGGCTTCTTACGAAGCGATTCCATTCGGCAGATTTCACGCAAGAACTTTTCAGTGGGATCTGCTGGACAAATGGTCCGGATCGCATCTTCAGATAACCCTGTCTCCAAGGACAAGGGTGTCTCTTCTGTGGTGGCTGCAGAGTGCTCATCTACTAAAGGGCCACAGTTATGCATTCAGGACTGGGTCCTGGTAACCACGGATTCCAGCTTGAAAGGCTGGGTAGCTGTCACACAGGGAAAAAATTTCCAGGGAGTGTGATCAAGTCTGGGGACTTCTCTCCGCATAAATATACTGGAGCTAAGAGCAATTTACAATGCTCTAAGCTTAGCAAGACCTCTGCTTCAAGGTCAGCCGGTATTGATCCAGTGGGACAACATCACGGCAGTCGCCCACGTAAACAGACAGGGCGGCACAAGAAGCAGGAGGACAATGGCAGAAACTGCAAGGATTCTTCGCTGGGCGGAAAATCATGTGATAGCACTGTCAGCAGTTTTTCATTCCGGGAGTGGACAACTGGGAAGCAGACTTCCTCAGCACGACCTCCACCCGGGAGAGTGGGGACTTTTCCACATGATTGTGCACCGTTGGGAAAGACCAAAGGTGGACATGATGGCGTCCCGCCTGAACAAAAAAACTGGACAGGTATTGCGCCAGGTCAAGAGACCCTCAGGCAATAGCTGTGGACGTTCTGGTAACACCATGGGTGTACCAGTCGGTGTATGTGTTCCCTCCTCTGCTTCTCATACCAAAGGTACTGAGAATTATAAGACGTAGAGGAGTAAGAACTATACTCGTGGCTCCGGATGGGCCAAGAAGGACTTGGTACCCGGAACTTCAAGAGATGCTCACAGAGGACTCAGGGCCTCTGCCGATAAGAAGGGACTTGCTTCAGCAAGTACCATGTCTGTTCCAAGACTTACCGCGGCTGCGTTTGACGGCATGGCGGTTGAACGCCGGATCCTAAGGGAAAAAGGCATTCCGGAAGAGGTCATTCCTACCCTGGTCAAAGCCAGGAAGGAGGTGACCGCACAACATTATCACCACATGTGGCGAAAATATGTTGCGTGGTGTGAGGCCAGGAAGGCCCCACGAAGAAATTTCAACTCGGTCGATTCCTGCATTTCCTGCAAACAGGAGTGTCTATGGGCCTCAAATTGGGGTCCATTAAGGTTCAAATTTCGGCCCTGTCGATTTTCTTCCAGAAAGAATTGGCTTCAGTTCCTGAAGTCCATAAATTTGACAAGGGAGTACTGCATATACAACCCCCTTTTGGGCCTCCAGTGGCACTGTGGGATCTCAACGTAGTCCTGGGATTCCTCAAATCACGTTGGTTTAAACCGCTCAAATCTGTGGATTTGAAATATCTCACATGGAAAGTGACCATGATGTTGGCCCTGGCCTCGGCCAGGCGAGTGTCAGAATTGGCGGCTTTGTCTCACAAAAGCCCATATCTGATTGTCCATTCGGACAGGGCAGAGCTGCGGACTCGTCCCCAGTTTCTCCCTAAGGTGGTGTCAGCGTTTCATCTGAACCAGCTTATTGTGGTACCTGCGGCTACTAGGGACTTGGAGGACTCCAAGTTGCTAGATGTTGTCAGGGCCCTGAAAATATAGGTTTCCAGGACGGCTGGAGTCAGGAAAACTGACTTGCTGTTATCCTGTATGCACCCAAAAAACTGGGTGCTCTTGCTTCTAAGCAGACGATTGCTAGTTGAATGTGTAGTACAATTCAGCTTGCACATTCTGTGGCAGGACTGCCACAGCCAAAATATATAAATGCCCATTCCACAAGGAAGGTGGGCTCATCTTGGGCGACTGCCCGAGGGGTCTCGGCTTTACAACTTTGCCGAGCTGCTACTTGGTCAGGGGCACACCCTGGCTGAGGAGGACCTGGAGTTCTCTCACTCGGTGCTGCAGAGTCATCCGCACTCTCCCGCCCGTTTGGGAGCTTTGGTATAATCCCCATGGTCCTGACGGAGTCCCCAGCATCCACTTAGGACGTCAGAGAAAATAAGATTTTACTTACCGATAAATCTATTTCTCGTAGTCCGTAGTGGATGCTGGGCGCCCATCCCAAGTGCGGATTGTCTGCAATACTTGTACATAGTTATTGTTACAAAAAAAAAAAAAAAATCGGGTTGTTATTGTTGTGAGCCGTCTGTTCAGAGGCTCCTACGTTTGTCATACTGTTAACTGGGTTTAGATCACAAGTTATACGGTGTGATTGGTGTGGCTGGTATGAGTCTTACCCGGGATTCAATATCCTTCCTTATTGTGTACGCTCGTCCGGGCACAGTATCCTAACTGAGGCTTGGAGGAGGGTCATAGGGGGAGGAGCCAGTACACACCACCTGATCCTAAAGCTTTAGTTTTGTGCCCTGTCTCCTGCGGAGCCGCTAATCCCCATGGTCCTGACGGAGTCCCCAGCATCCACTACGGACTACGAGAAATAGATTTATCGGTAAGTAAAATCTTATTTTTCCTATACACAACAGTCTGTGTGTGCGCACGTGGAATTTACCTCTTTGCTCTCACACATCCCTCATTTGTGTTTGCAAGTATACAGACATCATGCTTTGGTCACCATCTCAGAGTAGTTCCAGATAACATGGAAGGGGTTTGACAGATGAGTTCCACCACCTTTCCAGGACCTTCAGTAACCTTACTCGTGTCAACTTGGCAGACCAGGATTGGGGCAGAGTGGCTACAGAGTACAGTATAGTCTCCTTGTAGGGGAACAGGGAGGCAAAGAAAGTAAAACCTCTGAGTGGGGGGCACTCTTGAAATATGGTTATTATTAAAAGTGAACTTTTGGTTCTTAATTTTGAATAAAGACAGTAATTAAAAACTTTTTCTTTCTTTTTTTTCTTTAGAGAAAGATAATCTCTCTTCTATGACTACACTCCTCCAGATTGTGGCTGTGCCATAAAGTGACACACAATTGTTGTTAAATTATCTCAACTATTAAACTAACTGGATGGTCGGTACCATAGGGTAAAAATATATAAGTAGTACTATGTTCTCTTGAGGACAATCATAATATATATAGATTCAACATTATACTTTAGTCCAAAAAGAGAATAATAGTTGAGACAATTTATTTAACAACAATTGTATGTCACTTTATAAGGGTCAGTGAAATTCCAAGCACAGGGCATGAGCAATCACCGTGCTGTGTTCTTACTGATCTGAAAAAACCCCTTGTCCTAATGCTGGTATCACGTCACATTTCTAATGACTCCATCTGATATGCACTGTAATGTCACAACTCATCCATATGACTTTTCAGGGCAATAATGGTTTCTGATACCTCAGTAGTCAGGTGGAGAATGCATCCATGTTGACCCATAACTTTTCTTTTGAATTTAATCCTGGAACCACAAGCCTGAGGAAGGGGGACTGAAACGCGTTTCTGGCGGGGGACCCCATGTGGATTTGGATGCCTGGACCTTGGTGAGCATTTGCGGATTGGACATTTGGAGTATCCGGGACTCTATTACATGCTTTGTCTGATTCCGCTCAGACCTTTTTTTCTATCTGGTAGGCATTTAAACCTACGGGGCTTGTCCTTTTTAAATGTGTGTATAATAATAATTTTTTAAGCAATATTATGCT
This sequence comes from Pseudophryne corroboree, assembly GCF_028390025.1. Taxonomy (NCBI): domain Eukaryota; kingdom Metazoa; phylum Chordata; class Amphibia; order Anura; family Myobatrachidae; genus Pseudophryne; species Pseudophryne corroboree. The sequence continues at coordinate 7,991,579 of NC_086453.1, read as the reverse complement.
ATGCACATTTTCTCATAGAGGATGCTGGGGACTCCAAAAGGACCATGGGGTATAGATGGATCCGCAGGAGCTTGGGCACACTATAAAGACTTAAACTGGGTGTGAACTGGCTCCTCCCTCTATGCCCCTCCTCCAGACCTCAGTTAGACTGTGTGCCCAGGAGTGATGGGTCACACACTAGGGGAGCTCTCCTGAGTTTCTCTGAAAGACTTTGGCCCTCATTCCGAGTTGTTCGCTCGGTAATTGTCTTCGCATCGCAGCGATTTTCCGCTAATTGCGCATGCGCAATGTTCGCACTGCGACTGCGCCAAGTAAATTTGCTATGCAGTTAGGTATTTTACTCACGGCATTACGAGGTTTTTTCTTCGTTCTGGTGATCGTAATGTGATTGACAGGAAGTGGGTGTTTCTGGGCGGAAACTGGCCGTTTTATGGGTGTGTGTGAAAAAACGCTGCCGTTTCTGGGAAAAACGCGGGAGTGTCTGAAGAAACGGGGGAGTGTCTGGGCGAACGCTGGGTGTGTTTGTGACGTCAAACCAGGAACGAAACTGACTGAACTGATCGCAGTTTCCGAGTAAGTGTCGAGCTACTCAGAAACTGCTAAGAAGTGTCTATTCGCAATTCTGCTAATCTTTCGTTCGCAATTTTACTATGCTAAGATTCACTCCCAGTAGGCGGCGGCTTAGCGTGTGCAAAGCTGCTAAGAGCAGCTAGCGTGCGAACAACTCGGAATGACCACCTTTATGTTAGTTTTTTTATTTTCAGGGAGACCTGCTGGCTACAGGCTCCCTGCAGCGTGGGAGTGAGGGGAGAGAAGTAGACCTACTTCTTCTGAGTTAAAGGCTCTGCTTCTCGGCTACTGGACACCATTAGCTCCAGAGGGTTCGATCACTTGGTGCGCCTAGCTCAGGGGTGGGCAATTATTTCAGCTGGGGGGCCGCTTAACACTTCCAGCGAATATTCGAGGGCCACACACAAAATACTCAAAAAGAGATCCCTTTTTACACATTACGGCAGACAGCGTACCCTTTTTACACATTATGGCAGACAGTGTCCCCCTTTTTACACATTACGACAGACAGCGTCCCCTTTTTACAGATTACGACAGACAGCACCCCCATTTTTATAATTACGGCAGACAGCGCCCCCGCTTTTATACATTACGGCAGACAGCGCCCCCGCTTTTATACATTACGGCAGACAGCGCCCCCTCTTTTATACATTACGGCAGACAGCGCCCCCGCTTTTATACATTACGGCAGACAGCGCCCCCGCTTTTATACATTACGGCAGACAGCGTCCCCGTTTTTATACATTATGGCAGACAGTGCCCCCGTTTTTACACATTACGGCAGACAGCACCCCCTGTTTTTACACATTACGGCAGACAGCACCCCCGTTTTTATAATTACGGCAGACAGCGCCCCCGTTTTTATACATTACGGCAGACAGCGCCCCCGTTTTTACACATTACGGCAGACAGCGCCCCCGTTTTTACACATTACGGCAGACAGGGCCCCCGTTTTTACACATTACGGCAGACAGTCCCTACCCCCCTTTCCCCACCCTCCCCTAAACCTATATAGCAGTCCTTACCCTCCCCCCCCCCCCACACTCCCCTAAACCCATACAACCGTTTTTAACTCCCCTCCCCATAACTTATAGGGCAGCTTTAGCTTTATCCAGGGGGTTTACCTATTTGTCAGTGACGATCCCCACTGTCAGTGATGATCGGCGCTGCTGCTGCTTCTCCCCGCTGGCCGCCGTTTCTTCTCCCCACTGGCCGCTTCGTTCTGCTCCGAGTCCCACTCTGCAGTGCCCGCCCAGCGCCGCCCCCCGTGACGCCCAGCGCATGAGATAGAGGAAATTCCGGTCAGCTGACCATGTGACGTGACCGGGATTTCCTCAGCGGCGCCGCGTCTGCGAGCAGTGCAATGACAAGCGGCCTGTCGGGCCTCTTGTCATTGCACTCTGGTGGGGCACAGCGGGCCAGGCAGGATCGGTCCGCGGGCCGCATCCGGCCCGCGGGCCGCATGTTGCCCACCCCTAGCCTAGCTGCTTGTTCCCGGAGCCGCGCTGTCAATCCCCTCACAAAAGCCGGAAGAAAGAAGCCGGGTGAGTATAGGAAGATCAGAAGACTTCAGTAACGGAGGTAACAGCAGCGGTAGCGCTGCGCTCCATGCTCCCACACACCAACGTCTCTGGCAGGGTGCTGGGGGGGGAGCGCCCTGGGGACATGTTGCTGAGGGTCTAAGGGCTGGCGGGGGGACATATTTAGGTGCCCGGGCACAGCGTATGTTCACCCCGCCAGTGTGCCGCAGGGGGGAGCAACAGCGGTAGCGTTGCACTCCCTGCTCCCACACACACCATCGGCCTGCAGGGTGCTGGGGGGGGAGCGCCCTGGGCAGTATATATAGATATATATTGGTATATAATGTTATGTTATGTAATTCACTGGCGGGGGGACATACTTCGGTGCCCGCCCCGCCAGTACGCAGCGAACGGGCGGGAGCAGCAGCGGTAGCACTGCGCTCCTTGCTCCCGCACGCCATCGTCCTGCAGGGGGGGAGCGCCCTGGGCAGCATCTAATGATTTTTCCCGGGCGGGGGAACGTACCCGGACAACGGGTGTCTTCGGCCGCCGGGGTACAGCAGCATGTGCGCTGCGCTCCGTGGCTCCCACACACCAACGGCTTCTGTGGGTTCGGGCGCCCTGGGCTGCGTGTCAAACAAACAGGGGCTTACTCCCTATATGTATATGGGTGCCCCAGCTCGTTTACATATATATGTTTAGTTATTAGTGCTGGCTTAAGCGCGTCGGGAAGGGGCGGAGCTTAGCCCTCATACAGGAGGCAGCTCCATTTTTATTCAGATCCCCGCCAGGACTTGCTGGACAGTAAGATGGAGGGGGGCATGGTGTGTTAAATAAGAATTTACTTACCGATAATTCTATTTCTCGTAGTCCATAGTGGATGCTGGGAACTCCGTAAGGACCATGGGGAATAGCGGCTCCGCAGGAGACAGGGCACAAAAATAAAAGCTTTAGGATCAGGTGGTGTGCACTGGCTCCTCCCCCTATGACCCTCCTCCAAGCCTCAGTTAGGATACTGTGCCCGGACGAGCGTACACAATAAGGAAGGATTTTGAATCCCGGGTAAGACTCATACCAGCCACACCAATCACACCGTACAACTCGTGATCTGAACCCAGTTAACAGCATGATAACAGAGGAGCCTCTGGATAGATGGCTCACAACAACAATAACCCGATTTTAGTTAACAATAACTATGTACAAGTATTGCAGACAATCCGCACTTGGGATGGGCGCCCAGCATCCACTACGGACTACGAGAAATAGAATTATCGGTAAGTAAATTCTTATTTTCTCTAACGTCCTAAGTGGATGCTGGGGACTCCGTCAGGACCATGGGGATTATACCAAAGCTCCCAAACGGGCGGGAGAGTGCGGATGACTCTGCAGCACCGAATGAGAGAACTCAAGGTCCTCCTCAGCCAGGGTATCAAATTTGTAGAATTTTGCAAACGTGTTCTCCCCCCGACCACGTAGCTGCTCGGCAGAGTTGTAATGCCGAGACCCCCCGGGCAGCCGCCCAGGATGAGCCCACTTTCCTTGTGGAATGGGCCTTGACAGATTTAGGTTGTGGCAAGCCTGCCACAGAATGTGCAAGTTGAATTGTGCTACAAATCCAACGAGCAATCGTCTGCTTAGAAGCAGGAGCACCCATCTTGTTGGGTGCATACAATATAAAAAGTGAGTCAGACTTTCTGACTCCCGCCGTTATTGAAATATATATTTTCAATGCCCGGACCACGTCCAACAACTTGGAATCCTCCAAATCGTTAGTAGCCGCAGGCACCACAATAGGCTGGTTCAGGTGAAACGCTGACACCACCTTAGGCAGAAAATGAGGACGCGTCCGCAGTTCTGCCCTGTCCGTATGGAAAATCAGATATGGGCTCTTATATGATAAAGCCGCCAATTCTGATACTCTCCTGGCTGAAGCCAGGGCCAGTAGCATGGTTACTTTCCATGTAAGATACTTCAACTCCACCGATTTGAGCGGCTCAAACCAATGGGATTTGAGAAAATCCAAGACTACATTAAGATCCCACGGTGCCACTGGGGGCACAACCGGGGGCTGTATATGTAGTACTCCTTTTACAAAAGTCTGGACTTCAGGAACTGAAGCCAATTCTTTCTGGAAGAAAATCGACAGGGCCGAAATTTTAACCTTAATGGACCCCAATTTGAGGCCCATAGACAATCCTGTTTGCAGGAAATGTAGGAATCGACCCAGTTGAAATTCCTCCGTGGGGGCCTTCCTGGCCTCACACCACGCAACATATTTTCTCCAAATGCGGTGATAATGTTGTGCAGTCACCTCCTTCCTGGCTTTTACCAGTGTAGGAATGACCTCTTCCGGAATGCCTTTTTCCCTTAGAATTCGGCGTTCAACCGCCATGCCGTCAAACGCAGCCACGGTAAGTCTTGGAATAGACACGGTCCCTGCTGAAGCAGGTCCCGTCTTAGAGGTAGAGGCCACGGATCCTCCGTGAGCATCTCTTGAAGTTCCGGGTACCAAGTTCTTCTTGGCCAATCCGGAGCCACTAGAATCGTTCTTACTCCCTTTTGCCGTATAATTCTCAGTACTTTTGGTATGAGAGGCAGAGGAGGGAACACATACACTGACTGGAACACCCACGGTGTTACCAGAGCGTCCACAGCTATTGCCTGAGGGTCTCTTGACCTGGCGCAATACCTGTCCAGTTTTTTGTTGAGGCGGGACGCCATCATATCCACCATTGGTTTTTCCCAACGGTTCACAATCATGTGGAAGACTTCTGGATGAAGTCCCCACTCTCCCGGGTGTAGATCGTGTCTGCTGAGGAAGTCTGCTTCCCAGTTGTCCACTCCCGGAATGAATACTGCTGACAGTGCTATCACATGATCTTCCGCCCAGCGAAGAATCCTTGCAGCTTCTGCCATTGCTGTCCTGCTTCTTGTGCCGCCCTGTCTGTTTACGTGGGCGACTGCCGTGATGTTGTCCGACTGGATCAACACCGGCTGACCGTGAAGCAGGGGTTTTGCCAGACTTAGAGCATTGTAAATCGCTCTTAGCTCCAGTATATTTATGTGAAGAGACATCTCCAGGCTTGACCATACTCCCTGGAAGTTTCTTCCCTGTGTGACCGCTCCCCAGCCTCTCAGACTGGCATCCGTGGTCACCAGGACCCAGTCCTGTATGCCGAATCTGCGGCCCTCTAACAGATGAGCACTCTGCAACCACCACAGAAGAGACACCCTTGTCCGTGGCGATAAGGTTATCCGCTGATGCATCTGCAGATGTGATCCGGACCATTTGTCCAGCAGATCCCACTGAAAAGTTCGTGCGTGGAATCTGCCGAATGGAATCGCTTCGTAAGAAGCCACCATCTTTCCCAGGACTCTTGTGCATTGATGCACAGACACTTTCCCTGGTTTTAGGAGGTTCCTGACAAGTTCGGATAACTCCCTGGCTTTCTCCTCCGGAAGAAACACCTTTTTCTGAACCGTGTCCAGAATCATTCCCAGGAACAGCAGACGTGTCGTCGGGGTCAACTGAGATTTTGGAAAATTCAGAATCCACCCGTGTTGTTGCAGCACTAGTCGGGTTAGTGCTACTCCGTCCTCCAGCTGTTCTCTGGACCTTGCCCTTATCAGGAGATCGTCCAAGTAAGGGATAATTAATACGCCTCTTCTTCACAGAAGAATCATCATTTCGGCCATTACCTTGGTAAAGACCCGAGGTGCCGTGGACAATCCAAACGGCAGCGTCTGAAACTGATAATGACAGTTTTGCACCACGAACCTGAGGTACCCTTGATGTGAAGGGCAAATTGGGACATGCAGGTAAGCATCCTTTATGTCCAGGGACACCATAAAGTCCCCTTCTTCCAGATTCGCTATCACTGCTCTGAGTGACTCCATCTTGAACTTGAATTTTTGTATGTACAGGTTCAAAGATTTCAGATTTAGAATAGGTCTTACCGAGCCGTCCGGCTTCGGTACCACAAATAGCGTGGAGTAATACCCCTTTCCCTGTTGTAGGAGGGGTACCTTGACTATCACCTGCTGAGAAAACAACTTGTGAATGGCTTCCAATACCGTCGCCCTGTCTGACGGAGACGTTGGCAAAGCAGACTTTAGGAACCTCCGAGGGGGAGACTTCTCGAATTCCAACCTGTAACCCTGAGATACTACCTGCAGGATCCAGGGGTCCACCTGTGAGCAAGCCCACTGTGCGCTGAAATTCTTGAGTCGACCCCCTACCGCTTCTGAGTCCGCTTGTAAGGCCCCAGCGTCATGCTGAGGGCTTTGCAGAACCCTGAGAGGGCTTCTGTTCCTGGGCAGGGGCTGCTTGCTGCCCTCTCTTACCCCTTCCTCTGCCCCGAGGCAGATATGACTGTCCTTTTGTCCGCTTGTTCTTATAGGACCGAAAGGACTGCGGCTGAAAAGACGGTGTCTTTTTCTGTTGGGAGGGGGTCTGAGGTAAAAAGGTGGATTTTCCGGCAGTTGCCGTGGCCACCAGATCCGATAGACCGACGCCAAATAATTCCTCCCCTTTATACGGCAATACTTCCATATGTCGTTTGGAATCCGCATCACCTGACCACTGTCGCGTCCATAAACTCCTTCTGGCAGATATGGACATCGCATTTACTCTCGATGCCAGAGTGCAAATATCTCTCTGAGCATCTCGCATATAAAGGAAAGCATCCTTTAATTGCTCTATAGTCAATAAAATACTGTCCCTATCCAGGGTATCAATATTTTCAGTCAGGGAATCCAACCAGACGACCCCAGCACTGCACATCCAGGCTGAGGCGATGGCTGGTCGCAGTATAACACCAGTATGTGTGTATATACTTTTTAGGGTAGTTTCCAGTCTCCTATCAGCTGGATCCCTGAGGGCGGCCGTATCAGGAGACGGTAACGCCACTTGTTTTGATAAGCGTGTGAGCGCCTTATCCACCCTAGGGGGTGTTTCCCAGCGCGCCCTAACCTCTGGCGGGAAAGGGTATAATGCTAATAACTTTTTTGAAATTAGCACTTTTCTATCTGGGTTAACCCACGCTTCATCACATACATCATTTAATTCCTCTGATTCAGGAAAAACTACAGGTAGTTTTTTCACCCCCCACATAATACCCCTTTTTGTGGTACTTGCAGTATCAGAGATATGCAAAGCCTCCTTCATTGCCGTGATCATATAACGTGTGGCCCTACTTGAAAATACGTTTGTTTCATCACCGTCGACACTAGATTCAGTGTCTGTGTCTGGGTCTGTGTCGACCGACTGAGGTAAAGGGCGCTTTACAGCCCCTGACGGTGTCTGAGACGCCTGGGCAGGTACTAACTGGTTTGCCGGCCGTCTCATGTCGTCAACTGATTTTTGTAATGTGCTGACATTATCACGTAATTCCATAAACAAAGCCATCCATTCCGGTGTCGACTCCCTGGGGGGTGACATCACCATTATCGGCAATTGCTCTGCCTCCACACCAACATCGTCCTCATACATGTCGACACACACGTACCGACACACAGCAGACACACAGGGAATGCTCTTATCGAAGACAGGACCCCACTAGCCCTTTGAGGAGACAGAGGGAGAGTTTGCCAGCACACACCCAAGCGCTATAATATATATGGGAACAACCTTATATAAGTGTTGTTCCTTATAGCAGCTTAAATATATCAAAATATCGCCAAAAAATGCCCCCCCTCTCTGTTTTACCCTGTTTCTGTAGTGCAGTGCAGGGGAGAGTCCTGGGAGCCTTCCTCACAGCGGAGCTGAGCAGGAAAATGGCGCTGTGTGCTGAGGAGAATAAGCCCCGCCCCCTATTTCGGCGGGCTTTTCTCCCGGAGTTTTAGATATCTGGCATGGGTTAAATACATACATATAGCCTCAATGGCTAAATGTGATGTATTCTTTTGCCATAAAGGTATTAAATATTGCTGCCCAGGGTGCCCCCAGCAGCGCCCTGCACCCTCCGTGACCGCTTGGTGTGAAGTGTGTGACAACAATGGCGCACAGCTGCAGTGCTGTGCGCTACCTTCATGAAGACTGAAGAGCCTTCTGCCGCCTGTTTCCGGACCTTCAATCTTCAGCATCTGTAAGGGGGGTCAGCGGCGCGGCTCCGGGACGAACCCCAGGGTGAGACCTGTGTTCCGACTCCCTCTGGAGCTAATGGTGTCCAGTAGCCTAAGAATCCAATCCATCCTGCACGCAAGTGAGTTGAAATTCTCTCCCCTAAGTCCCTCGATGCAGTGAGCCTGTTGCCAGCAGGAGTCACTGAAAATAAAAAACCTAAAAACTTTTTCTAAGCAGCTCTTTAGGAGAGCCACCTAGATTGCACCCTGCTCGGACGGGCACAAAAACCTAACTGAGGCTTGGAGGAGGGTCATAGGGGGAGGAGCCAGTACACACCACCTAATCCTAAAGCTTTATTTTTGTGCCCTGTCTCCTGCGGAGCCGCTATTCCCCATGGTCCTGACGGAGTCCCCAGCATCCACTTAGGACGTTAGAGAAAAGCTATATGGGGATCATATAGCTTTATGGTTGATAATGGACGCATAATCACTTTTATATTACATAAATTCAAGGTTTCCCTGTTTGTACCCATTATTAGTTAGTCGACATATGTCGGCAGGTGTGAGGGCTTTGTCACAAGCTGCTGTGGGGATGACTGTCGGCTTCGCCGGCGCATGGTGGTGCTTGATTCGGGAAATTAAGTACTAGAAAATTGGTGGTTGTGTGCTTAAAACAGAAAACACGATAGGGGAGATTCAGTTGTTGGCGGATACCCTGGGGTATATTTACAAAGATTCGTGTTTTTGCCGTTTTGAAGGGTGTTTGAACTCGAATGGTATCGGGTGCATTTTCCACTTTTTGAATCCTGATACGATCATTCACTAAGCTGCCGAGTTTTGCACAATCATTTTTTCCGATGTCGATGTGATTCGTAATATCAGGCAGTGTTTTACGGGAGTGATGAGTAAAACACTGCCTGACAAAACACAAGGAATCCCGGCCGGATCTGTGAGATCCGTGCAGGGCTTCATTGTGTACCTTAAAAAGTTGTTTAAAGTCTTAAAAAATCTGAAAGAAATTGCGTGGGCTTCCCCCTCCTAAGCACAACCAGCCTTGGGCTCTTTGAGCCGGTCCTGGTTGAAAAAATATGGGGGAAAAAATGACAGGGGTTCCCCCATATTTCTTCAACCAGCACCGGGCTCTGCGCCTGGTCCTGGTTCCATAAATACGGGGGACAAAAAGCGTAGGGGTCCCCCGTATTTTTGAAACCAGCACCGGGCTCCACTAGCCAGGTACATAATGCCACAGCCGGGGGACACAGGTACCCCAAGGATTCTACATGGAGAAGAGGACCGAGCCTCGTGGGAACATAGGTAAGTATGTATGTATGTATGGAGGTGTGCATGTATGTAATAAACTTATACTTTCACGGTGTGTGTGTCCTGTTTTTTGGGGGGTATTTTATTTAGTAGTAGTACTACAGGTACCAGCGGGCCTGGTTTTCCACCGCATGCTGGTACTTGTGGTTCTCCAAGTACCAGCTTGCGGGGGAGGCTTGCTGGGACTTGTAGTACTGCTACTAAAAACAATATTCACATTTTTTAAAAAGGCTATCAGCCCCCCATCCGCCGCCCTTGGATGGGGGGGGACAGCCTCGGGCTTCACCCCTGGCCCTTGGGTGGCTGGAGGGGGGGACCCCTTGATTTAAGGGGTTCCCACTCCTCCAGGGTACCCCGGCCAGGCCGGGGTGACTAGTTGGGTATGTAATGCCATGGCCGCAGGGACCAGTATAAAAGTGTCCACCGGCTGTGGCATTATGTACCTGGCTAGTGGAGCCCGGTGCTAGTTTCAAAAATACGGGGGACCCCTACGCTTTTTGTCCCCCGTATTTTTGGAACCAGGACTAGGCACAGAGCCCGGTGCTGGTTGAAGAAATATGGGGGAACACCTGTCATTTCCCCCCCCATATTTTTTCAACCAGGACCAGCTCAAAGAGCCCGAGGCTGGTTATGCTTAGGAGGGGGGACCCCACGCAATTTTTTTCCCAGTTTTTACACTAAACAGACCCTTTCCCATAGATAACCATGCACAGATCTCACTGATCGGTGCATGGTTATCCAAACTCGACTGGAAAAAGCAGGTCTATTTTTTTGCTGCATTTTTTAACGATTCGAAAAAAACCAGACCCGCACTTGAGCACTCAGAAACTAACACCCAAATACGAATGAATAGTGAATGCCCGTATTGTATGAAATAACAGCCGTGTTTGACCGATGGTCTATTCATTCGTATTTCGGAACTTTGCAAATTAAAACATGACGAATAGACCAAACACTGCCGAGATTGGTGCTTAGCGAATTCCCGGATTGGGACTTAGAAAAAAAAACACAAATCGGACAAACTCGAATTCTTAGTAAATATTGGCCCCTGTCGGCATTAACGGTATTTCCTGGTTAACACAATTATCAGACTCTTGTTGCCTTGTACCTGTATATGTAGATATATATATATATTGGTATATGTGGGGGGAGTGTTATCAAACTTGTATTGGTTTCCTTCCCTCAGACCCCTCGGGTTCTGGGATTATTTTTTGCCCGCTTACTATTCCTTGCTGTCGACATTTACTAAGTTTCTGTTGACCATAACGTTCCTGGTAGATCCACATCGGGGGCACGTCAGTACATGGTCATACACATTCACAACACATTACTGTCACTAGGGACCTGCCAGGTCTGGATAATCCACTTGCGTATAGGTTATATCTATATGTGTATATATGTAGATATAGGTTCTATATGCATGGTTGGGATATATGTGTTTTATTGTGTATTACATGAGGTATATCCATGAATGCTGAAGTAATGGTATTCTTCTCATGTGCTGGTCGCTCTGCTGATTAAGCTCTAGATTGGCCGGGACGAGTTGTTTCGATCCTCTCAAGGAGTCCGAATATTATTCTCTTCACAACGCGGAGAGAAAATTATGACAGTCAGCTCCTGGTCGACGCCGAGCCCGGTCGCAAAGGATCATACACCGGCAGCTGAGTGACATTTTATTTCTATACTTTGTCCTTATTTGCACTGTATGCACTTGAGGGAGTGTGGTAGTCGGGTAGGCATCCGATAGAGTTATCCTATCCAGAGTGGGTAGGCTTGCCTATGTTTATTCTACCTTATAATGTTAGTGTGGCCTCTGTTCAGTCAATCTTGGCGGATACCTCTGGTAAGTCTAGCTTCGTGAGTTAGCCTCTTTCGCAATGGTGGGTGACGCATTTTTTTGTGGGATGCAGTCGTTTTACCGGTTCGATACCGTCGTGTTTCCTTTTCTGTGTAGACAGTGGAAGGTGAAAAGGTAAGAGTTCTGCAGCCTTGTTAGGTTCGCAGTAGTGGATGTCGTTTTCTATTTCCTCCATATCCACCACTTGTCGCTGAGTCTATCGGGCTGGTCCCCACTCCGGTGGGCACTCGTCTATTAGGTTTCCGTTAGTCCAAGAATAGACTAGGACCTGTGAGTTATTTATAGAATCCAAAGGGGAACATTTAGAATTACGGTTGTTTCCCCTTACTGTTTTTCTAATAGTTCTTGCCGTTCCACTCCAGAAGGGAAGATAGTACGCGACGCCATACAGAGGTGCGTCAGGATCAGGACATTGTCCGGTGGTCCCTGTATAAAGGTGCAAATCGTTGGTTCTCTCTGACTGCTCTTCGACACAGGGATTGGCTGTTGTTTCCAACTACACTGATGTTGGAGGTGGTTTTCAGAGTAGATAATGACCGGTAAAAGTTCTGTGTTTTTCATGTGAAAAGAGGTCTGAGGATCCAGGGTTGGATCGGTTTTACTGTGACGCTTTATCAAGGTGTTCCGTTACTTAACCGGTTGGCTGCGGCCGGAGAGGCCTTTTTTGGTGAGAGGCTTTATTGCCAGAGTGGTTTTCAAGGGACCAGTTGGAGATGTGATCCGGGTCTCACCGGCACATGCACGTGAATATAATCCTAACGGCCAGGGCATCGCTCTGGTGGTGTCTGCTCGGTTCTTTCCTTCTAGAGGGACGAAGGTTCGAGTTCTAGGTGAAGATCCTGGTGTCCGTGCATACAGGTCTCCGAGACGGAGGAGCAGTACTTGCAAGGGACGAGTTTCCAGGGGATAGAGTCGAGTTGGAAAGCTTGTCTGCTATAAACTTTCTTGCATTAAGAGTTAGTTCGACAAACGTATTCTTCGTGTTCTGCCCGGGTTAGTTCTACTAGACGTCTTGTCAGCAGTGGTATAAGTAAACCACTATGGCGGAACAAGGAGCAAAGTGGCAATGGCAGTAGATGCACAGTTTTGCCGTTGGGTGGAGAGTCTAGTAAACGCTATATTAACGGTCTTCGTTCCGATGGTGAACGACGGAGAAATGGATTTCCTCTGCTGACGTGATCTCCATCCGGGGAAAAATTCGGTCGTCATCGAGAAGTTTTCACAGACATGACAAGTCTTTGAGTATTGTCGCAATTGGATATGTTGGCGTCTCGCCTCAAGAAGAGGCCTCAGGGATATTGTTCCAGGTCAGGGGATGCTTAAGCTATAGCAGTGGACAACCTTGTGACACCGTGGTTGATAAACGTGGGATGAACAAAGGTTCAGGCGATTCTCTTGGATCCGGTCTCGCCAAGGAAGGTTTGCTATCCAGGTTTTCAGGATTTCCTCTTAGGAAGATTCCTGCCCTTTTTCTCTATGTGAGGATCTGTGACAACAAGATCAGGGCATGTTTCAAGACTTACCGCGGCTGCGTCTGACGTCAGGGCGGCGGAATGCCATATACCAAGCCGAAAGGGTGTTCCCAGGGAAGTTCTTTCCTCAATTCTTCATGCTAAGAAAGAAGTAACGGCTAAGCTTTACCACTGTAGTGGGCGGAACTATGTGTTTTGGATGTATCCAGGAAGGCTCCTATGGAAATCTTTCAGCTAGGTCGTGCTTATCCATACTTTACAAACCAGTGTGGATGCAGGTTTAAAGTTGGGAGTGTGGCCTAATATATTTTTTACAAAAATTTCTCGCTTGGAAAGTGGTCATGCTCTTGGCTTTGACATCCGCAAGGCGGGTGTCGGAAGCGGTGGTTTTGTCTCACAAGAGCCTTGTTTGTTCTTTCATGTGGATAGAGAGGAATTGAGAAGTCGGTTAGTAGTTCTGCCGAGAGTGGTTTCTGGGTTTCGCAGAAAATTGGCCTATTTTGATGCCGGTGGTTACTTAGGCATTAGCTGATTCAAATTCTCTTGATGTAGCCAGGGATTTGAATTTTTAGGTCTCCATTTTGGTTCAGATTGGAGAAACAGGGGCTCTGTTTGTCTGATATCTTCCCAGTATGGTTTGGGTGACTGGGTTAGGCAGTCGGTTACACGTTGGTTCTGTGATGGTATTTGGCATGTTCGGTCTACGGCTGGATTGCAGTCACCGAAGTCGGTGGAGGCCCATTTTACTGGGAAGATGGGCTCCTCCTGGGAGGAGGCCCGAGGAGTCTTGGCGGTTCAACTCTGCTGAGTGGATACTTGGTCGGGTTCAAACGCTTTTTCTATGCTCTACAAGTTTGATACCCTGGTTGAGGGGGACCTTTTGTTGGCTCAATCGGTGCTGCAGAGTCGTTCGCACTCTCCCGCCCGTTCTGGAGCTTTGGTATTGACCCCATGGTCCTTTTGGAGTTCCCAGCATCCTCTAGGACGTATGAGAAAATAGGATTTTGGTACCTACCGGTAAATCCTTTTCTCTTAGTCCGTAGAGGATGCTGGGCGCCCGTCCCAGTGCGTACTGTGTCTGCAGTTATTGTTTTTGGTTACACTTTAGGGGTGTTTCTTCTCGGTCAGGCTGTTGCTGACGATGTTCAGGCCATGGCATGAGGTGTCTCATTATTGGTTGTGTTGGCACACAGGTTGTGTTACATATTCTCTCAGCATGTGGCTGTGTCTTTTCCATGCCGTAGGCTGGTGTTCTACTGAATGCCACGTTCTGCGGTATGTTCGTGGTGTGAGCTGGTAGGACACTCACCGTTTTTATAAATTTTTTCTTTGAAATGTCCATCTCTCCTGGGCACAGTTTCTAACTGACGTCTGGAGGAGGGGCATAAAGGGAGGAGCCAGTTCACACTCAGTTTAAGTCTTTATAGTGTGCCCAAGCTCCTGCGGATCCATCTATACCCCATGGTCCTTTTGGAGTCCCCAGCATCCACTACGGACTAAGAGAAAAGGATTTACCGGTAGGTACCAAAATCCTATTTTATCTTTTTCTGCACAATTTGCCCTGGAGTTGTAAAAGGAGTTTGAATTAAGAATATTGTCGTATGAAGGAAATTAAGAATATGGGATTTGTTATCATGTGGTCATAACCTCAAATATGAGGTAAAACAAGAAGTAACCTCACAACCAGAGTGGTGCGGATAAGAGGTGGTGTCTTCTTCTCTTTGGTGCGTATTTGTGGCTCTTGTGTGCTGAAAGGAATCTATTGATATATTTTCTGCTTTCAGAACCTATGTGTTTTTTTTTTTAAGGTAAGCTCATTACCATAGGGGAGATTTGTAAAGCTGTGTGATCTTCCACATAAGACGTTAATCACATGGTGGTGGCACCATCCCTTAAGTAAAACAAGACATCCTACACTATGAAAGATTCTCGTTCAACTTTCTTTTGAGGAACATAAGACAAAAATCACATGGTGGTGGCACCATCCCTTAAGTAAAACAAGACATCCTACACTGTGAAAGATTCTCGTTCTCCTTTCTTTTGAGGAACATAAGACGTTAATCACATGGTGGTGGCACCATCCCCTAAGTAAAACAAGACATCCTACACTGTGAAAGATTCTCGTTCTCCTTTCTTTTGAGGAACATAAGACGTTAATCACATGGTGGTGGCACCATCCCCTAAGTAAAACAAGATATCCTACACTGTGAAAGATTCTCGTTCTCCTTTCTTTTGAGGAACATAAGACGTTAATCACATGGTGGTGGCACCATCCCCTAAGTAAAACAAGATATCCTACACTATGAAAGATTCTCGTTCTCCTTTCTTTTGAGGAACATAAGACGTTAATCACATGGTGGTGGCACCATCCCCTAAGTAAAACAAGATATCCTACACTATGAAAGATTCTCGTTCTCCTTTCTTTTGAGGAACATAAGACGTTAATCACATGGTGGTGGCACCATCCCCTAAGTAAAACAAGATATCCTACACTATGAAAGATTCTCGTTCTCCTTTCTTTTGAGGAACATAAGACGTTAATCACATGGTGGTGGCACCATCCCCTAAGTAAAACAAGATATCCTACACTATGAAAGATTCTCGTTCTCCTTTCTTTTGAGGAACATAAGACGTTAATCACATGGTGGTGGCACCATCCCCTAAGTAAAATAAGATATCCTACACTATGAAAGATTCTCGTTCTCCTTTCTTTTGAGGAACATAAGACGTTAATCACATGGTGGTGGCACCATCCCCTAAGTAAAATAAGATATCCTACACTGTGAAAGATTCTCGTTCTCCTTTCTTTTGAGGAACATAAGACGTTAATCACATGGTGGTGGCACCATCCCCTAAGTAAAACAAGATATCCTACACTATGAAAGATTCTCGTTCTCCTTTCTTTTGAGGAACATAAGACGTTAATCACATGGTGGTGGCACCATCCCCTAAGTAAAATAAGATATCTTACACTATGAAAGATTCTCGTTCTCCTTTCTTTTGAGGAACATAAGACGTTAATCACATGGTGGTGGCACCATCCCCTAAGTAAAACAAGATATCCTACACTATGAAAGATTCTCGTTCTCCTTTCTTTTGAGGAACATAAGACGTTAATCACATGGTGGTGGCACCATCCCCTAAGTAAAATAAGATATCTTACACTATGAAAGATTCTCGTTCTCCTTTCTTTTGAGGAACATAAGAACAATCGCTGAAACTAGGATTTTCTTCATACCCGGACTTTTCTCTAGCATCCATAAGGGATATTGGGGGAATCTAGTACGATGGGGTATAGACGGGGTCCAAAGGAGCCAGTGCACTTGAAATTTCTTCACTGGGTGTGTTGGCTCCTCCCCTCTATGCCCCTCCCACAGGCAGTATAGAAAAAAGTGCCATCAGGAGAAGATGCACACTATGCAGCTCCAGAGAGATTTTTTCATGTTCTTTAAAACTTTTATTATTTTCGGTATACTGTTTGGGCAACAGCATACCTGCGCCGTTAGAGTTAGGGGGGAAAAGGGGGGGCAATCACTGGCCTCTGTAAGGTGTCAGAGCCGCTTCCCCGCTGCATGACCACCGTCCTGAGAGATTGTTTGTTCAGCGGGGCACTGCGCCTTGGCTGTCACAGCTGCAGCATGCCGCACACCCCTAACACTGCCTGAAGGTGATCATCGGTGGTGAGTACAAACCAGGGGGCCCACCGGTTCAAAGTGCGTCTGACCACAGGCGCGGCGTATGGAACCCTCCCCCTGGGGGGTCCCCATAAGATCCCCTGTGTAGAACTTGCACAACAGGGCTTGACTAGCACTTGTGTGATGTTTTAAGCACTTTTGGAGACTTTGCCAGTATAATCTATATTTGTAACTCCGGCGCCATTGGAGGGGGTGGAGCTACCTCAGAGTGGGACACGCAGGCATTTTGGCGCCTTCCGCGGCTTACTGTAGCCACAGACAGCACACACAGCGCTTCCTGACTCCTCAGACATGCTGTATATCTGGTACAGGGTGTAGCAAAGGGAGGGAGTGTTTACTGTATTATAGAGAGCTGACAGCTGGCCAGGAAACATCCAGAAAAAAATAAATAAAATTAAAATGTCCAAGAAGTTTTTGCGTACTTTCCCATTTGCTCCTGAAGGCAGAAAATTTTGGAAAGAACCCCCAGGGGTGGCTGTATCGGTCTCTCGCCTGTCTAAAAAGGCGGTGCTGCCCGCCCTGGGCTCCCTGACTATGAAGGACCCTGGGGATAGGAAGATAGAGACTACACTGAAGTCTATTTACACAGCAGCTATGGGTTGTTGGATGACCCATGCCATTCATTCCTGGACCACTCAAATTCAGTGGGGCCTCTCGGGGGGATATGCCTTTGGTTACTATGGTAACCCTAATAAAACAGATTCAGGACACTACGCGTGTCCTTTGTGATTTGCTCAAGGAATTGGGGAACATTAATGCTAGGACTTCTGCCATGGCAGTGTCGGCGCGCAGGGCCATGTGGCTGCGTCAGCAGATGCAGAATCCAATCATAGAGTGGAGTTGCTTCCCTTTTTCTGGGTAATGGCTCTTTGGGATTGAATTGGATACCTGGATTTCCAAAGTTACGGCCAGGAAATCCACGTTTCTCCCCTCTGGGGCCCCGCCGGCGAGACGCTTCCGAGGCACCAGAGGTATGTCAAGAAAACCTGCCAGCACCAGTTCTCAGGAACAGACCACCGGTTCAGCTTCCGCTAAAGCCTCCGCATGACAGTGCCCACCCACCCCGAAGGGATCTCGGGGTGGAAGCTCGACTGCGTCACTTTCAGCCACGTCTGGGAGACTTCCTACCGGGATACCTGGGTCAGGGATCTCGTTTCTTATGGCTACAAGCTGGAGTTGGACAGTGCTCTTCCCCTACAATTTTTCAAATCAAGCTTACCAGCTTTGGAGGATATGCGGGTTACGCTGCAGCAGGCCATCCAAAAGTTGGTCCAGTCTCACGTCATTGTTCCAGTACCAATACCACAACGAGGCGGCGGTTATTACTCCAACCTGTTTGTGGTGCCGAATCCGAATGGTTCGGTAAGGACCATTTTCAATCTCAAGTCATTGAATCCTTACCTGAAGGTGTTCAAGTTCAAGATGGAATCTTTGAGAACAGTGATTGCGGGCCTGGAAGACCAGGAATTCATGGTTTCAAGGACGCTTATCTACATATTCCGATTTGGCCACCTCATCAGGCGTAACTGAGGTTTGCCCTGCGGGACGATCACTACCAATTCCAGGCACTACCCTTCAGCCTGTCCACAGCTCCAAGGGTATTTACAAAGGTAATGGTGGAGATGATGTTACAGCTCCGGGTCCAGGGGGTCAATATTGACCCTTACCTGGACGCTTTTTTTTTTTTTTTTTGCAAATAGATTTTTATTGAAATTTCAAATGAACAAAAACAGGAAGTTGCAGAAACATTACAATAGCTTCTAGTACTGTCAGAGGTACATCATCTGGAGATACTCAACATCGTGTGTAATTAAAAAAAAACAAAAAACCGTAGAGGGGTATGTCCCCTTTCCACTAACATATCATAATTCCAGAGATAGAAAAATATATAGAGCATAAAGGAGTAAGAACCATAAACGTTTCATGAATTACAACTTCTTGAAGCAAAAGGGAGAGAGTAGAAGTAGGAGAGGAAAGAGGAGTAGCGAGAAACCAAGAAAAAGATAGAGGGATGGGGGGTAGTATTACTCTCAGTGTAGAGGGGGGGGAAGGAAAGGTAGCGTAGAGAAATAAGGTTTAGGAAGGGGGTGGGGGGGGAGGTTTTCTCTTCCTGTCCTAAGGGGTTTAAAGCATGATTAATTGCATATGGCTACTGGAGGTAAAAAGGGGGGGGTTTCTCTTAAAGAGAAGATTTGTAATGGATTGTTGCTTTGTATTCCAGCCATGGGCTCCAAGTAGCAACGAAGGTGGTGTTTTTCATTTCTAAAGACAAAATGAGATCTTCCATTATCATATAGTGGTCTAATCGGGCGGCCCATTCTTTCATAGTGGGGGAAACTGTTGATTTCCAGTGAACTGGGATCACTGCCTTAGAGGCACTCAAAATATGGCGAAGTAGTGATTTCTTGAGATGATATCTAGGTGTACGTGTGAGATTTAATAACCAAAAACTAGGGCAAAAGGGTAAGTCCTCACCGAGGATAAAGCTAGCTGTCTCTACCACCTTGCGCCAAAACGGTTGCAAGAGAGAGCATTCCCACCATATATGTAGTGGGGTGCCTACTGCCATCCCGCATCTCCAGCACGTGTTGGGTACTCCAGGATAGATTTTCGCTAGGATATTTGGGCATCTATACCACCTTGTAAGTACTTTGTAGTGAGTCTCCAAAACTAGCACATTGGTTGTTAATGAGAAGGTATTTTTATAGATACCCTCCCAATCGTCTGTGGCCACCGACCCCCCCAGGTCTATTTCCCAATCCCTGACAAATTTCGGTTGAGAAGAAAATCTATGATTCAAGATCCACTTGTAAAACGTGGAAAGAGTGTGTCTAGGGTATGTGTGGGAGAGGCACATCTGTTCAAATAGAGTCAGTGCTCGTATACCCTTTCCAGAAGAGCAAAAAGTCTGTAGGTAATGTTTAATTTGGAGATATCTCCAGATTTCTTTATTGGGTAGATTCCATTTAGTTTGCAGTTCGGAAAAAGGTATTATACCAGATGAGTCCAGCATTTGATTAACTCTCAGGATGCCCTTTTCCTGCCATGCATAGAACGACATGGAGTGGCATCCAGGGGGAAACTCAGGATTCCCAAACAGCGGTGAGAGTGGGGAAGGGTGTGCTGAAATATGTGGGAGGGAGCGTAGGAGACGCCAACACGAAAAGATGGGACCAGCTAGTGGGTGCAATACCTGGGGGACTTTAGAAAGCCAGGGGGAGTTCAAGCTAAGAGAGGGAAGAGAGGCCAGTTCAATGTCTACCCATTGTTTCCTGTGGAATTCACTACTCCATTCCATGGCTCTCGTAAGGAGTACTGCATGGTAATAGGATAAAAAGTGGGGAAGTTGGAGACCTCCTTGATGTTTCCGTCTAAAGAGGATCTCATGCTTAAATCGGGGTTTTCGCCCCGCCCAAATGTAGTCTCTGATTTTTCGTTGTAGTGAGAGGAACCATTGTCGAGGAATAGTAACAGGCAGAGTTTGTAATAGGTAGAGGATTCTGGGTAAAATATTCATTTTGATTACTGCTATTCTCCCTATCCATGAAATTTTTTCCCCGCCCCATTTGGAGAGATCAGATTGGAGTTTTGATAGGAGTGGGGGAAAATTCAATTGGTAAATTTGGGAGAGATCCCTGTGAAGAATTACTCCTAAATATTTTAATTGTGATGGATGCCATGCAAAGGGCGAGATAGATTGTAGTACTTGGAGGCTGGTCTGGTCTAGTGTTAAATTCATTGCTGTAGATTTCGATAAATTAATTTTAAAGTTGGAGAGAGTACCAAAACGCTTGAACTCTTTAAGAAGGTTGGGTATAGAGGTCAAAGGATTAGAAATCACTGCGAGGAGGTCATCTGCAAATAGGGCAAGCTTGTACTCCGTCCTCCCCACCTGCAGCCCTGTGATGTTAATATTCTGACGAATGGCCCTCGCCAGGGTCTCCATGCATAGCACAAAAATAAGTGGTGACAAAGGACACCCCTGACGAGTCCCATTCCGTATCTGGAACGGGTCTGATAGTTCACCATTGATACGTACGCGAGCCGCGGGGTCAGAATACAGGGCCCTGATTCTCTGGAGGCCCACCATGCCCATGCCCATGTGTTCCAACACCCCCAATAGGAAATCCCAGTCCACTCTGTCGAACGCTTTTTCTGCGTCTGTTGAGAGGAGGATGGAGGGGGATTTACAAGTTGATGCGTAATGAATCAAATCGAGGACCTTCGTGGTGTTGTCTCTGGCCTCGCGGCCCGGAACGAAACCCACCTGGTCCGAGTGTATCAGTTTTGGAAGATAGAGTTTTAAGCGATTCGCCATTAATTTGGCGAAGAGCTTCAGGTCCACATTTAGTAGGGAAATAGGTCTATAGCTGGAACAGTGTGACGGGTCTTTGCCCTCCTTATGGATCACTGTGATATGTGCGAGCATAGACTGGGGGGAGAAGGAGGACTGGTCTGAAACCTGATTAAAAGCTCTAAGCATCATAGGTAGCAAAACATCTCCAAATGTCTTATAGTAAGCTAAAGAGAAGCCGTCAGGGCCCGGACTCCTGCCATTTGGGGTGGTTTTTACAGCTTCTTCGAGCTCTGCCAGAGTGTAGGGGTTCTCCAGTGACTCGACTTCTTCAGGTGTAAGAGTGGGGAAATTAATTTCCCGTAAAAACTCTGCAATGGAGGCCTTTCGGGAAAGATCAGGGTCTGCCTCCTTGGGGCCTCTTAGGTTGTATAATTGGGTATAATAGTGTCGGAAGGCTGCTGCTATCTCTGTCGTGGTGTGTTGTGTTGTTCCGGTATGAGATTTCACTTTAGATATAAAAGATGCTGCGCGTTGAGCCTGGAGAGCCCGCGCTAGCAGCTTCCCAGGCTTGTTCCCCCATAGGAAATATCGACTACGACATTTTCTAGCCTCTAACTTCAGTCTGTGGGACATAAGCGAGTCTAATTCCTTCCGAGCCATTAGTAATGATTGAAGGTTTTCGTCTGACATGGTGGATTTGTGGAGAAGTTCTAAGGCTTGGATTCTTTGTAACAAGGCCTCCCGTGCCGCCATATGTTGTCTTTTCCTATGGGCGCCCAGTTGAATAAGTTTTCCTCTAATTACACATTTGTGTGCCTCCCAGACTACCACTTTAGAGATCTCCTCTGTGTCGTTGACCTCAATATAATCGGCTATCGCCTCTCTGATCTGCTGCTGGCAACCGGGGTCCTGGATGATCATCTCGTTTAGTCTCCACGTGTAAGAGTTCGGCCGAACAGGGGACAGGCGAACCCCCAGAGAGACGGGAGCATGGTCTGTCCAGGACATGTTGCCCACAGCAGATACCTCAGCCAGGTGCAAAAATCTATGTGGGATAAATAAGTAGTCAATCCTAGTGTAAGTGTTGTGAGGGTGTGAATAAAAGCTAAAATCCCGAGTGGAGGGGTGTTGTATCCTCCAGACATCAATAAGTTGGAAGTTATGTAGAGTCTTCCGGACCCTACGGTGTAATTTATCCGAATACCTTGGGGAGGGGTTGGAGGAATCTAATCGGGGCTCCAAGGACCAGTTTAAATCCCCGCCAAAAAGCAAAATCCCATTAATATGAGGTTGGGCTAGCGTGAGGACTCTTTCCAAAAAGCCTGGCTGTGCCTTATTGGGGGCATAGACATTGAGAAATGTAAGAGCTCTATTAGCGATAGTGCAATTTATAAGCAGAGCCCTGCCGGGGACAAGTTGATGACAAACAACATCAGCAAGGGTCACATGCTTAGCGATCAGAATCGCTACCCCCAATGTCTTACCATCAACATTATTAGAGAAATACCCTGTAGGGAAGTCACGATTCCTGAGAGAGGGGGCCACTCCCTCTTTAAAGTGGGTTTCTTGCACAAAGGCAACATCTGCTTTTTCGGCTTTCAATTCTCGTAAGGCCCTTGACCGCCTCTCAGGAATGTTGAGTCCCCGGGCATTAATAGAAACCACTTTTAGTAGTGCCATTTACCCGTTCTAAAAAGAAATAGTAAATCTGGTTTCACCGAGAACCCAGCAGCATAGAGTAGTGTTTGGGCATTGGTAAATCTAGGTAATTTAGGAAGGGACGAGAGAACCTGAAGAAGAGGAGGGTGGAAAGAAAGGGATAGAGGAAGAACAACAGAACAGAAAAGCATAGCAATATAGAACAATTGAACATGTGAAAGCGTAGCACCGCTCCTGGTGATACAAACAACGGGGACAGTGTCCCCATCGATCGCTCCAGGACCAAACATTGCGGTGCAAATGGGGTAACAAGGGGGGGGGACGGATCCGCCCTCCCACACGAACTATATCAATGGAGCATAATTGATAACCACAGTAATGTGAACATTGCATGTCACCGCAATAGGAACAGTACATTACCCGAGCTACGGTAATTCAGAAGATACCATGGCAGAAATGCTTAAATCTCACTCTATTCGGGAAATTGGAATGTCTAGGTCCCTTGGGTATAACGGGATTATCAAATATAGAGGCGAGGGTCCGAGAGGCAACGCGCCCCCCAACTGCATGGTGCCTCCAGGGAGGCAGTCTTCATATTGGAGCCATGGCCCCTCCTATGGTGACTTGACATAGTGAAGCAGTCCTCTCCGTGCCCGTCAATCCTACGTAGCAAGGAAAGGTTGCCATTTTAAAGGTGGGGCGATCAGGTCTTCACAGCCGAGGGAGACGATGAAGATGAATGGGACGGAAGGGAGCAATTCCTTTTCTGTGCTGCTGAAGGAGATCCCACCGTTTGGAAAGGTATGTCAGCCCGGGGAGGTTGGGGGGGGCGTAATCTCCAGCCTACGGATTGCCACTCAGGGACCTGTACTGGGTCCATAGACAGGGTGGAGCAGAAGGGGGCGACATCCTCGGGGGTCCGAATCGTTGCAGACCTGCCGTCGTTGGTCGCTGTGATACTGAAAGGAAAACCCCACCTGTATTTGATGTTGTTTTTACGAAGGGCATCTGTGAGGGGTTTTACTTGACGTCTTGACTGTAGGGTGTGGCGAGAAAGGTCCTGGAAGACCTGGATAGGTGAGCCGTTGAAGTCTAGGTCTCCGGCGTTCCGGAGCTTCCTGATTATCTCTTCTTTTTGGCTGTAGTAGTGAAGGCGGCAAATAATGTCTCTTGGTCGGTCGGACTGCAAGCCTCTGGGACGCAGTGCTCTGTGTGCCCTGTCGAAAACAATGGGGTCGTTCGGGTCGGTTTCCAGGACTGCACCAAAGATCTTGTTGAGGACATCTGGGATGCTCTGCTGTGGTATGTCTTCAGGAATGCCCCTCACTCGCAGGTTGTTCCGACGTCCCCTGTTGTCTATATCATCAAGATGGTCGTGCAGGTTCTGGATCTCTTCTGCTTGAAGCCTGATAGTGTCCACCAGTGCGTGTTGGAAAGCGTTGGATTCATCTCCCCTGGTCTCCAATGTTTCGATTCGAGAACCCAGCTGAGTCAGTTCAGACCGAAGTGAGGACACCTCAGAGTGGACCACATCTCGAAGTTTACTCTCCAAAGATGTGAAGTCCGCCTTAGTCGGCAAGGTCTGTAGGAGGGTGAGGACCTTCTGCATGTCTTGCTGTCCAGCGGAGTTCCTATCTGGTGTAGTCACCCTGGTTTCGCCTTGCTTCTCCGCCCTCTCGGAGTGCGCCGGAGAGGAAGGCGTCGGTGGAGTCGACATAACTGTATCTTTCCGGAGATTGAGAAACCGCCTTAGGTCTGAGCGGGGGGTGACTGCAGGCTGACAAATAGAGGTTTTCACTCCCCTACGATTCTTGCGACTCATGGGTAATAAGAAGGGGATGTGAGCGTCGGAACCTGTGCGACAAGCGTTGGGGCAGGTGTAATGGGCGAATCAGTACCTCAGGTCACACTTTGAGCACTCCCTCGATCCCATATCCCAGAGCTTGGGGCTGATATTCACTGATCTCTAAGTCGCCACCATACAGAAGAGAGTGTCAGGTGCAGCGGCGGGTGCGATCGGTGACAGACATGTCTGGGTGGATGCGTTATCGTGTCGGGTCTAGCAAGACGTTGCAAAATCAGCAAAACAGATCTGTGGTCATTTTGGTAGTAGAACGTGTCAGAAGACGTCAGCCATCATCCCTCGAGACGGCCCTACATGGCTGCAGGAGGAGGCGTCTATTTCCTTTTGGGTGGGGACATGATGGTCACACAGCGGTGACTAGTTGTGGGCAAGTTGTTTTGTTATAATACAAGTAAGTGTAACAGTAGGGGAGGTGAGATGTAGCAGGGGTCCACTAGGGGGAGCTTCAATTCCCTATGTCAGGCTAAGAATGTGCAGTCAGGTGTAGCTCGACCCCTATAACTAGTGGGGTGGTTGGGGTCCTGTGTCAACAGCCCCTGTCACCTTCACCCTGGTTGGCAGCTGGGTTATAAAGCACCCCAGAGCAGCTTCTGTTAGTATGGGCGCCTTTCCAGATCTAAAAATGGCTACTGCAGGCTCCTATTCCCAATTGCCAGTGGTGTCTGCCAGGATCCAAGATGGCGCCGCCAGGCTATTATCTTCAGGTGCCTGTGATGTGCCTCCTGTGTCCCCTGTCTGCGGGAGATTGTCAGTGGTGGCAGTGGTTGGTGTCTCCGGAGCCCAAGTGGGGTCTCATGGGGCACGCGATGGGCGTTGGATCAGTGGCCGCATCCGGCCCCGGGAGCGGCACCACGTGACCGGCGCCGCACTCTCTCTCGTCACGGAGCCAGCCGCCGGGCGCTCGGGGAACCGCCGCACAGAGCGGATCGTCCGGGTGTAAACTCACCAGGACGAGGTGGTCAGCGGTGAGTGGTGCGGGGGCTCCAGAGGTGTTGGGAACAGCTCCGGCCCGTCTCTCCGCCGCAGGGTGCCTCACTTCCGGTCCGGGGCAGCTCCAAGCGCGAGGTCCTGGCTCCGGCTGGCAGGGTAGGCCGCAACCCGCACGGGTCCAGGGAGCACCCGCCGGCTCCGCGACCGCCCTGTTCGGTGCTGGGGAGGCCCGAGTGGGGTATGTGGAGGGTAATTGGTGTAACTGTGCGGCAAATGAGCAGTTAAAACTGCTACTGTGGCAGGAGCTTGAGTGCTGCACAACCTCCTGCATGCACAGCCAGGCCACACCCCACCTGGACGATCTTCTGATAAAGGCGAGATCCAGGGAGCTCTTGTTGCTCCATATCGACTGCACTGTCCAACTTCTGTCACACCATGGGTGGATCCTCAACTTACAGAAATCCCACCTGGAGCCAACTCAACGGCTCCTATTCCTGGGGATGTCGTTGGATACGGTGGCCCAGAGGGTGTTCCTACCAGAAGACAAAGTCAGAACACTTCAGGAAATGGTCCGCATGGTGCTTCGGCCTACTCGAGTGTCCATACATCTTTGCAAAAGATTATAGGGCAAGATGGTCGCCTCATATGAAGCGATCCAATACGGCAGGTTCCATGCCAGGACCTATCAGTTGGATCTCCTGAACAAGTGGTCTAGATCACATCTACAGATGCACTGGATGATAAGGCTGTCGCCAGGATTTACCTCCTGTGGTGGCTACAGTCCTCCAATCTCCTGGAGGGCCGGAGTTTCGGGATTCAGGATTGGACCCACCTCACGACAGATGTAAGTCTCCGAGAATGGGGAGCTGTCACCCAAGGGGCGCAGTTCCAGGGCAGGTGGTCGGCCCACAAAAGCCTCCTTCCAATCAACATTCTGGAACTTCGGGCAATCTACAATGCTCTGCTTCAGGCCTCTCCCTTACTCAGGGATCATGCGATCCAGGTACAGTCGGACCACACCACAGCGCAGTGGCGTACATCAAGGAGGAGGGACAAAAAGCAGAGCCTCCATGCGAGAGGTGTCAAGAATACTCCTCTGGGCAGAAAGAAATGCAAGAGTATTGTCAGCAATCTTCATTCCGGGAGTGGACAACTGGGAAGCGGACTTCCTGAGTCGTCACGATCTCCACCTGGGGGAGTGGAGTCTCCACCAGCAGGTGTTCCAACAGATCACCCACCGGTGGGGCAGCCCACAGATAGACATGTGTGCTTCTCGTCTCAACAAGAAGCTTCACTGGTATTGCTCACGAACCAGAGACCCTCAGGCGAGGGCAGCGGATGCCCTGATGTCGCCTTGGCCTTACCGGCTGGTATACCGCTCTTCTCCGATTCCGTTGCTCCCAAGGGTGCTCAAATGCATCAGACATCAGGGAGTCCAGGCAATTCTAATTGCCCTGGATTGGCCTTGGAGGGCGTGGTATGCGGATCTTCTGGACATGTCCGTCAAAGATCCTTGGCCTCTACCACTGCGAAGCGACCTGCTTCAACAAGGACCGTTCGTCTACCCGGACTTACAGCGTCTGCGTTTGACGGCATGGAGGTTGAGCGGAACATCCTAGCTCACAAGGGCCTTTCCAAGAAGATTATTGCTACCATGGTGTGACGCCTGTGACGTCAAAACACTATCATCATAGCTGGAGGAGATATGTTTCTTGGTGCGAGGAACACATGTATCCCCCTGCACAGTTCCACTTGGGACGTTTCTTACGTTTCCTGCAGGCTGGTATGGATAAGGGCTTACGTCTGGGTTCCATTAAGGTCCAGATTTCAGCTCTGTCCATTTTCTTCCAGAAGAAATTGGCAGTGTTGCCAGAAGTTCAGACCTTCTTGCAAGGCGTTCTCCACATACAACCTCCGTTTGTACCGCCTATGGCACCCTGGGATTTGGATGTGGTGTTGAAATTTCTACAATCCTCGTTGTTTGAACCTCTGGTGACAGTAGAAGATAAGCACCTCACGTGGAAGATGGTGATGTTACTGGCCCTAGCTTCTGCTAGACGTGTCTCAGAATTGGGGGCCTTATTGAGTAAAAGTCCCTACTTGGTCTTTTACGAGGACCGAGCAGAGCTCCGGACTAGACAGCAGTTCTTGCTGAATGTTGTCTCCGCGTTTCACTTGAATCAGCTAATTGTGATTCCGTCCATTTCTGGCGTTTCTGCTCCTCCGGAGGAATTGGATGCTGTGCGAGCCTTGAAGGTCTATGTCAAGAGAATGCCTCTGGATCAGAAAGACGGATTCTTTGTTTGTGCTCTATGACGCACACAAAAAGGATTGTTCTGCTTCAAAGCAGTCCATTGCTCGTTGGATTAGGTTTACTATTCAACAAAGCCTATGTGTCGGCAGCCTTACCTGTTCCACAGTCTCTGAAGACCCACTCTACTAGATCAGTGGGTTCTTCCTGGGCAGCTGCCCAAGGAGTCTCGGCCTTACAACTTTGCCAAGCTGCTACTTGGTCGGGGAAGAACACCTTTGTGAAGTTCTACAAGGTTAATACCCTGGCCAAAGAGGATACCCAGTTTGAGCAAGCGGTGCTGCAGCTGTCTCTGCACTTTCCCGCCCGTTCTGGAAGCTTTGGGACGTCCTCATCGTACTGAGATTACCCAATATCCCTTATGGATGCTAGAGAAAATAGGATTTTTAAAACAATGTTTTTTTATTTTATTTTAGAAACAAGCAAGCAATACAAAAAGTGTACTGTGAAATACAGGCATTGCAATATCTGAAAGTAATAAAAAGTATACAGAAACATAGAGCATATAATAGAATAGCCATAGAATAAGCTGCTAATAGATAAACAAAACATACAAAGGGAGAGACCAGAATAGAGAGGGAGAAAGAAATAAAAAATAAAAAAATAAAATAAAAATAAATATATAACATCTTGTGGGAGTAGTGGGTAAAATACACAAAGACATAGGGATGTCAGTTTAGGCCAGGGAGGGGAGAAGAGCGAAACAGGAACCAGGGGGACCATATTTTGTGAAAGGATGTTACTGTGTTATTATGTAAACTCGTGATATATTCCATTGAGGCAACAAACTGGATACGATTCAAAAGGGCAGTGGTTGGAGGCGCCACTGAGGACTTCCAATGTTTGGCTATAAGGGATTTAGCTGCGTTGCATACATGAGTTACAAGTTTGTCTTGGTGCTTGTCAAGCAAAGGAGTCGGAGCACACAACAGTGCAATGGCAATGTTACCTGAGACAGGAAGTCCCAAAACCTGTGAAAGAAGCGCCCACACTTGTTCCCAAAATGACTGAATTATCGGGCAGAACCACCATATATGAGAGAATGTACCAATCTCTCCACAGTTCCTCTAGCAGTGATCCGAGGTCAATGGAAAGATAGCGTGAAGTCTGGAGGGTGTCAAATACCACCGGGTATATACCTTATAACATGTCTCCCTGATAGTGACACTGATGGAGGCTTTGGCGATTCTAGTTCTGATTGTGGACCAGTCCTCGTCGTCAAAAGTGGACGGGAGATCTAACTCCCAAGCCAGTTCATGAGGATCTCGGTTTGGGGGGTCTGGGGCCAGGACGGACTGATAGAGAACAGAGATATTACCTTTATGGCCAAGTGAATGAGAGCAGATGCGCTCAAAGTGGGTCAGCATCCGAATTTTACTAGAGGTAAATTGGGAATTAACGAAGCTCATGATTTGATTATATTGAAAATGGCGGAGGCTGGGATTGAGTGAATAGTTTGGAGGTCAGTAAATGAAGATGGAGCTTATTGACCTTTTACATGTTTGAATCTGGTAACGTTTAGAGTTCGCCAGTAAGATGCCATATGTCTGTCCAGACCTGGGGGGAACCGGGGGTGGCCCCAGATAGGGGACATAGGTGAGGGAAAAGGAGCTAGGTCCAGCGAGGGACGGAGTTTATCCCATATCTTAAGGGTAAAGCGAATGGTCGGAGTTTCACAGGCCGAGGCTGGTCTAAGCGGTCTGGGTAACCATAGTATGTCATCCACTCGACTTGTCTGCAACAGAGAATTCTCTAAATCTACCCAGCGTTTGCACCCAGGTTCGGAGTGCCACGACACAACATGGTTCAGCTGGGCGGCGTGGTAATAAGAGCGGAGTATTGGCAAGCCCAGTCCGCCATTAGAAGCAGACCTAGCCAGAATGGCTCTACGAATGCGAGGTTTACCATGTGCCCAGATGAAGCGGTTACAGAGGGTTTGCATAGAGTCCAAGGCTGAAATCGGGATAGGTATAGGTAAGGTTTGGAATAAATATAGTAGTCTAGGGAGGAGATTCATTTTAATCGTGTTAATCCTACCAATCCACGAAATAAAAAGGGACTGCCAGCGCAATAAATCTTTTTCCAGTGTCTGAAACATAGGAGTGTAGTTAGCTTGGTAAAGTGAAGAGTATGACTTAGTGATGGAGATGCCAAGGTATTTAATTGCCAAGGGACGCCAGATAAAAGGAAAGGAGGTAGTAAGCGTAGAAAGTTGTTGCAAGGGAATACAAAGAGCCAAGGCTTCAGACTTAGAGCTATTAATTTTGTATCCAGAGAGAGTGCCGTATGTTCGTAATTCCGATTGGAGGTTAGGGAGCGATATTAAGGGAGAAGTCAAGGTGAGGAGAACATAGTCGGCAAAGAGAGACAACTTGAATTGTTCATCACCCACCTTTACGCCCCCAATATCGGGGTTAGCTCTAATTCTGGCCGCCAATGGCTCGATGCAAATAGCAAAAATGAGAGGGGATAGGGGGCACCCCTGTCTCGTTCCATTTCCCAGAGCAAAACGTGGTGAGTGTAATCCGTTGGTCATCACCGTAGAAGACGGGTGCAAATAGAGAGATTTTATGGCCTGCATGAAATTTCCTGAGATACCTACTGAGGCTAGGGTTTTAAACATGAAAGGCCATAATAGGCGGTCGAATGCCTTTTCCGCGTCCAAGGCCAAGACTACTGATGGGATCCTCTGGGCGGTGGAGTGATGTATCAGATCTATAGTACGTCTTGTATTGTCAGAGGCTTGGCGTTGAGGGATAAAGCCCACCTGGTCAGGGTGAATTAAGGAAGATAAAACTACATTCAGCCTATTGGCCAAGATCTTGGCAAATAATTTAAGATCTGTGTTGATCAGGGAAATGGGACGATAACTAGCGCAAAGAGAGGGGTCTTTCCCAGGTTTGGGAATAACAATAATTCTAGAGACAGTAGAGTCAGGATGGAAGGAGGCACCATGTAGAATAGAATTGAACAAACGGATCAGCTGGGGAGAAAGTAGTCGTTCAAATGAATTATAGTAGGACATAGGGAGACCATCAGGGCCAGGTGCCTTAGACGGTTTCTGTGATTTAAGGGCCGAGGCAAGTTCTTCTTCAGTGATATCCGCATCCATGGCCCGGGCCGTAGATTCAGATATACTGGAAAGCGTACAAGAGTCCAGATATTGTTGGATACCCTGAGCATGGGATTCAGTGTCAGACGGGGCAGACAAATTATATAAAGCCTTATAATATTGAGTAAATGCACCATTAATATCTTTAGGGTTATAAAGCAGAGCACCCGAGGGGCTTTTGATCGCAGAAATGATCTGTGAGGCTCGTTTAGCTCTAAGTCTACGGGCCAACAGGGTATGTGCTGTATTACTCCTATCATAAAACATTTGATTGGCCCATCTGAGACTCCGCTCAACACGTTCGGCAAGAAGAACCTGTAACTCCGCCCGTTTTTGGGAGAGTTGAGACAAAGTTCTCTTGGACAAAGTCCTCTTATGCTCTCGATCCAGAGAAGCGATGGACGAGGTAAGGGATACAATCAAGGCTTCTTGAGACTTCTTACGGCGAGAAGCGAATTGAATGATATGTCCCCTAATCACGGACTTATGGGCCTCCCAAACTGTGGAAACAGGGACGTTCGCAGACAAATTAAGATGGAAGTAGTCCTGCAAGCAGTCTTTAACCATGTCCTTAAACTGGGGGAGCTTCAGGAGGGTTTCATTCAGTCTCCAGGAGGGCCTACCCGTGGTGGACTCCAAGGGGTAAATTTACTAAGATTCGCATTTTCCCGTTTCAGGTCAAAGTTCAATCACGAATGACATCGAAAGTGTAAAACTGCAACTTTTTGAATTTATTACAACTAATTTACTAAGCTGTCGTATTCGGATTTTTCTTTTGTTCCGATGTCGATGTCATTCGTGTTTTTTATTTTATTTTTACGGCAGTGATTAGCAAAACACTGCCGACTTTTTAAAAATGAATCTCGGCCGGATCTGTGTGATCCGTGCTGGGGTTCATTTTTTTTTTTTTTTTAAATTAAACCCTGTAAAATCACAAAAAAAAAAAATGCGTGGGGTCCCCCCTCCTAAGCATAACCAGCCTCGGGCTCTTTGAGCCGATCCTGGTTGCAGAAATATGGGGGGAAAAATGACAAAGGTTCCCCCATATTTAAGCAACCAGCATCGGGCTCTGCGCCTGGTCCTGGTTCCAAAAATACGGGGGACAAAAAAAGTAGGGGTCCCCCGTATTTTTAAAACCAGCACCGGGCTCCACTAGCTGGACAGATAATGCCACAGCCGGGGGTCACTTTTATACCG
The DNA here is from genome assembly GCF_028390025.1 of Pseudophryne corroboree. Taxonomy (NCBI): domain Eukaryota; kingdom Metazoa; phylum Chordata; class Amphibia; order Anura; family Myobatrachidae; genus Pseudophryne; species Pseudophryne corroboree. Next base: position 7,959,711 of record NC_086453.1, on the reverse strand, counting down.
TGCTCTGCGGCCGTGGCATCAAAAATCCAACTAGTCACCCCTGGCCGGGGTACCCTGGGGGAGTGGGGACCCCTTCAATCAAGGGGTCCCCCCCCCAGCCACCCAAGGGCCAGGGGTGAAGCCCGAGGCTGTCCCCCCCCCATCCAATTGGCTGCGGATGGGGGGCTGATAGCCTTTTGTCAAAATGAAAAGATATTGTTTTTAGTAGCAGCACTACAAGTCCCAGCAAGTCTCCCCCGCATGCTGGTACTTGGAGAACCACAAGTACCAGCATGCGGCGTAAAAATGGGCCCGCTGGTACCTGTAGTACTACTACTAAAAAAATACCCAAATAAACACAAGACACACACACCTTGAAAGTAAAGATTTATTACATACATCAACACAAACATATACACATACTTACCTTATGTTCACACGCAGGTCGGTCCTCTTCTCCAGTAGAATCCAAGGGGTACCTGTTGAAAAAATTCTACTCACCAGATCCAGGGTCCCAGGCTCCTCGTAGCATCCTTTTGTAATCCACGTACTTGAATAAAATAACAAAACGGAGACCCGAGCCACGAACTGAAAGGGGCCCCATGTTTTCACATGGGACTCCTTTCCCCGAATGCCAGAAACCCACTCTGACTTCTGTCTAAGTGGGTTTCTTCAGCCAATCAGGGAGCGCCACGTTGTAGCACTCTCCTGATCGGCTGTGTGCTCCTGTACTGAGTGACAGGCGGCACACGGCAGTGTTACAATGTAGCGCCTATGCGCTCCATTGTAACCAATGGTGGGAACTTTCTGCTCAGCGGTGACGTCACTTTAGGTCAACCGCAGGGCAGAAAGTTCCCACCATTGGTTACAATGGAGCGCATAGGCGCTACATTGTAACACTGCCGTGTGCCGCCTGTCACTCAGTACAGGAGCACACAGCCGATCAGGAGAGTGCTACAACGTGGCGCTCCCTGATTGGCTGAAGAAACCCACTTAGACAGAAGTCAGAGTGGGTTTCTGGCATTCGGGGAAAGGAGTCCCATGTGAAAACATGGGGCCCCTTTCAGTTCGTGGCTCGGGTCTCCGTTTTGTTATTTTATTCAAGTACGTGGATTACAAAAGGATGCTACGAGGAGCCTGGGACCCTGGATCTGGTGAGTAGAATTTTTTCAACAGGTACCCATTGGATTCTACTGGAGAAGAGGACCGACCTGCGTGTGAACATAAGGTAAGTATGTGTATATGTTTGTGTGGATGTATGTAATAAATCTTTACTTTCAAGGTGTGTGTGTCTTGTGTTTTTTTGGGTATTTTTTTAGTAATAGTACTACAGGTACCAGCGGGCCCATTTTTCCGCCGCATGCTGGTACTTGTGGTTCTCCAAGTACCAGCATGCGGGGGAGGCTTGCTGGGACTTGTAGTACTGCTACTAAAAACAATATCTTTTCATTTTAAACAAAGGCTATCAGCCCCCCATCCGCAGCCCATTGGATGGGGGGGGACAGCCTCGGGCTTCACCCCTGGCCCTTGGGTGGCTGGGGGGGGGGACCCCTTGATTGAAGGGGTCCCCACTCCCCCAGGGTACCCCGGCCAGGGGTGACTAGTTGGATTTTTGATGCCACGGCCGCAGGGCACTATATAAAAGTGACCCCCGGCTGTGGCATTATCTGTCCAGCTAGTGGAGCCCGGTGCTGGTTTTAAAAATACGGGGGACCCCTACTCTTTTTGTCCCCCGTATTTTTGGAACCAGGACCAGGCGCAGAGCCCGATGCTGGTTGCTTAAATATGGGGGAACCCCTGTCAATTTTTGCCCCATATTTCTGCAACCAGGATCGGCTCAAAGAGCCCGAGGCTGGTTATGCTTAGGAGGGGGGACCCCACGCAATTTTTAAAAAAAAAATAACCACTTTCCCACCCCTTCCCACTGATATACATGCACGGATCTCATGGATCCGTGCATGCCTATCCAATCACGGATATAAAAAGCAGGTCTGTTTTTTTTTTTGCACTTTTTTACGAGTTGTAATTTTTCACGGCAGTGTTTTTTTTTTGCTTTGCACTTCTTAGTAAATGACCAAGATTCATACTTAAACAGCCGCGTTTTGACCGATGGTGTATTCATTCGTATTTTTTTGGATGACCTTCCAAAAAAATACGAATGCCCTCATCACTGCCGTGATTTAAGTTTAGTAAATGACCGAGATGACACTTTGATGAAAAAACGGCATCTCGGTCAAAATCGGGACCTTAGTAAATTTACCCCCAAGAGTCCAAAGGAAGCCTCGAGGATAGAGTGATCAGACCATGAATTAGGAAAGATGGAGGAATGAATCGCAGTTTGAGAAAGGGAAGCACACCCTAGAAAAAGATCAATACGGGAGTAAGTGTCATGGGGGTTGGAATAAAAGGTATAATCCCTCACGGAGGGATTGAGGGATCTCCAGATGTCAAAGAGGCCAGCCTCGGCCATGTGTTTACGTAAGGCCGCAGAGCCCGGGATTTAAGTCCTGTCATCATGGGTACCAGACTTATCTAACGAGGGAAGCTGAACTGTGTTAAAATCCCCGCCTAAAAGTGTTTTACCACTCCTAAATTCAGAGAGGATATGAAAAAACTTATTGAAAAACTGGGAATGACCTGAGTTAGGAGCATAGATGTTAGCTAAGGTCATCTCCTCATGTCCCAACTTCCCCTTGAGAATAAGAAATCGACCCTCGGGATCACTCCTGGAGTCAGAAAGCACGAAAGGAAACGTGGATCGGAGCAGTATGGCCACTCCATTCCGTTTAGAGGCACTGTTAGAATAGTATACAGTCGGGTAGTGTTTGGAGGCTAAGGAGGGGTGACTCCCTGACTTGAGGTGGGTTTCCTGAAGAAAAATGCAGTCGCCCCGAAGGCGATTTAATGAATGGAACAAGTGTGAGCGCTTCTGTGGAGTATTAAGGCCCTTAGCGTTTATGGTAAGACAAGAAAACGGCATGGCCACAGGCTAGGAAAAAAAAAAAAAAAATATATATATATATATAAAAAAAAAAGGGGTCTGTATTAGAGTAGTATAGTCTCACAACTAGAGATCAAAAATAAGATAAAAACGGGGGGGGGGGGGGGGGGAGTAGTCGGTACAGCCAAAAATAGGGCTGACCACTACAACAAGTGAGCTCCTATAAAAAGGGAAAGAGCTCAGGTGTGGGATTCAAAAATCGGGGATAAACCCGAGTCACAAAATCAAATTCACAGGTGCAAATGCAATAATCCCTAAAATTGGGGTTGACGAGGCTTGGAGGTGGGCCAACATATCCCACCCAGAGCAGTTATACCACATTTCTCGGTAGAATAGAGTGGATACTAACAATAACCAAAGAAAATATAAACACATAACAAAACTAGTATTGAGCCTGGTATAATACCTAAACAGGACAAAGCACAATACATATCGCATATACTAGTATAATAAACAACAGGAAATCAACAAATAGGTTTGCATTGAGGATGTTCGAGACTATCAATCTTGGGCGTGAGCCCCTAGACGAGACGGACCAGAGGACAAATTAAGGTTCAATCTACGAAGCAGATCCTTTCCTTCATCCGGCGTCTTTATGAAATAGGGCTTCCCCTTAATCTCTACTTGAAGACGGAACGGAAATCCCCATTAATATTTATATCCATTTTCTCTGAGCAGAGCACTCACTGAGCGCAGGTCCCTGCGTTTCGCAATGGTAAAAGGGGCTAGATCCTGGAAAATTTGGAGCTTCGTCCCTTTGAACAACATAGAGGAAGAAGATCTACTGGCCGTAGTGATCAAGTTCTTGATCTTGAAGGAAAGGAGCTTGAGGATCACATCTCTGGGGGGATCAGTATCCTTCGGTTTGGGTCGTAGGGCTCTATGCGCCCGCTCAATTTGAAAAGCAGAAGCATCTTCAGACGGAAGGAGGTGGGCAAACAGGCGTAAGAGGTAGGGTTCTAGCTCACCTGGGGCCACCGTTTCCGGGACGTTGCGAATGCGGAGGTTGTTCCACAACCTCCGCATTCGCGATTCTCCAGATCTTCATTCTTGTCCCTGAGGAGGTCCAGTTCGGTGTAGAAATAGTTCATATCATTGCCAATATGTTCCTGGACTTCCTGGACCCGAACCACTTGCGTTTCCAGAGAAGCGGTACGGGACAAAAGGTCCGTCATATCTGCTTTCAGTTCTCCTACAGCCTTCTCCAGGGCAGTGGTAAAAGATTCCTTAAGGTCCATTATAAGAGCCTGAAGGGTCTGGATATCACCCCTAGTAGCAGGTGACGACGATTGGTCCATCACGACAGGCTGAGATGGGCTATTAGGAGATCGGGGTGAAAGCTGCTTTTCTTGTCGAAGAAAGTGGTGAGAAATTTCCTGAGGCCCTTTTTTCTTAGCTTTCAGTGCAATACGGCTCATAATATAGCAAGATCTTTTCTGAAGTTAGTAGTTATAGGTAGCAAAAGAGTAATATCAGATTACCCACTGATATAAAAGAAAGCTCTGGGTTGGGATATAAGGTGATCAGGGCAGCATTATTAAGTAAAAAACAGTGCGGAAAAAATGGAGTACTCAAAACGCTACATGCAGCAGGAGGTTGTGCCGGTATATCTCAGGGAGCCCACAGCAGTATGGGTGCCACAGAGGTGGTCCAGAGATGGAGCCCAAACAGTGAGTACAGTTGTGCAGCACTGCAGCTATGAGCTTGGAGAGGTATAAAGAAGGTTGCCCTCTTCTGTCTCCCGTGCCAATTAAACCCTGGGTTCCAGCTGAGCGGAACCCAGGTAGTAAGGCCACCAGACAGGGGACGTTATCTTTAATCAGGCTGGATGGCACAGCATGTGCCAGCATCAGTAGCCTGCAGTGCCCACAATAAAGATGGCCACCACAGCGTCTGTTTCCAGGGCTTCCCTGCAGGCCCTGCTCCACTCACCGGCCCCAGGCTGCTCCCACGATGCTGGACAGGCTCAGCGCTATGTGCTGCTGCCGCCGCCAGGTAGATGCCGCTTCGGGCTCCCGCTCTTCTCCGTAACGCCGCCGGAAGCCGTATACGGAGCTCCGGCCGCTTCCGCCGCCACAGGTCCCGGCTTTAGAGGTGAGGACAGGCCGCAACCCACGAGAGCACGGATACGTGCTCTCCGATTCCGCGGACCCGCTCAGACCCCACAGCGAGGCTCCCCTACAGTACAGGGACAGTGCAGGGGTGTGAGGGATAGATGCTGGTGTGTAAATAGACTGTACAGGGGTAGTGTGGGCACGGAGCTCTCTCACTAGGCTGCCTCTCAGTATGGCGTCCAAGCCACGCCCCCAGAAAATAGGATTTTAAACACCTATTGGTAAATCCTTTTCTCGGTCATCCATCTGGGGGACGCTGCGCCGTTACTTGTGGGTTAGAGGTGTGTGATAGTGGAGTTTGGCACAGAACCTATCAAACAAACTGCCTCCTCCCCCCTCTGACCCCTCCCATCTCCTTCCTGCCTAGCCAGCAACTCCGTTTTAGTTTAGTGCCTGTGGAGTACAGACACAGTTTTTTTTCTTTCCTATTAGAATTAGATTCTTATTATTTTATTTATTTATCTATTTATTTTTTTCTCTCTTTTTCTGAAGTACCTAGTCCACCACGGGCCGTGCTCCGGAGCTGAGCAGTCAGATGTATTTGACTACAGCGATTGTTACAGTGCGCAGAGCAGACTCCAGGAGAGTGATGTTGCACTCCCCGGAGCTGCCATACAGTTTTGTTATATTGCAGTGAAAGCCGCTGGGTGTAGCGGCGCACGGGAGACAAGGACTTCCGGTAAACTCTCCCTGAGAGCAGGCGCGGCTGTGACGTCGTGATACAGGGACAGATTCCCGCCCTGCGCTGCCTGCTTCCCTCCAGCGTACAGAGGGCTCCGGGCACCATTTTCTCCAGCTGCAGACCGGGGAACGCTGTGCTAATCACACAGTCTAGGACACGGAGGATCCCACTATTCTCAGGGGGAAGTTTCCATTAGAAAGCAACAGCACTTCTCACTTTCTTTCTATCAAAGGGGGATCAACTAACTGCAAGTATAATTGTGGGTTGTTTTTATCTAGCTTTAGTGAGAGATAACAGTCATCCCTTTTGGCGTCACTAGTATTGTGGGTTCACTACTAGGTCACTGTTATAGTGGATTTATAGTTCATTTATAGTCCTTTTACATATTTGTTTTATAAAAAAAATAATAAAGAAAGAAATAAAATAGGAATATGGCCAGTAAGCCAGACAAAACTACAAAGGAGAAGTCAGCCTCAGTGGTTTATTTTTCTTGTCCACAGTGTGGCTCAAAGCTGGCTAGGGGCAGCACGGACGCGGGTACCCTCTGTACTTCGTGCTCTGGTGCATCTGTGGCGGATCAGCAGGGAGGTTCCCCAGATCAGTCTATGCCACCATGGGCTAAGAACATGGTGGATGCCATTTCTGAATTGCGTCAGTCCAGATCGGAGGCTGAATCCGGTCACTCTCCGGTAGAGCCTCTGTGGGCCCAGAATATGGGCACGTGTCTTACTGATTTAACTCTTTGAACAAATTTGTAAATTCTGCCAACACTTCCACTGCTACAAAGCGGCCACAGCCGTTACCCGCTATAACATTTCCGGGGGAGGAGTTGGAGTCTCTGACATCTCCATTGGAAGAGGGGGAAGTAGATCCAGAATGGGACGAAGTTTCGGCTTGGGAAGACGAGGAGTTATCTCCTAGCTCAGGTGTTAGATTACTGATTGAAGCCATTCGTCAAACTCTTAATATTCAGGATACGGAGGTGGCGGAGACGTCCTCTGCTTTCTTCAAAAGACAGAAAAGACAAGTTACTGTCTTCCCTAATTACTCTCATTTTGCGGATATTTTAAAAGAACCCTGGCTTAAACCGGATTCTTGGTTCCAGGCTCCTAAGAAATTAAAATTTCTATATCCTTTTACAGAGGACACAAAATTTTGGGAGACAGCCCCAAAGGTGGATGCTCCTATTTCAGATCTAGCAAAAGCTACGGTTATTCCCTCTGTACAGTCTGTGACTTTAAAAGACCCTACACATAGATAGAAGCAATACTTAAATCTATGTTTTCTTTATCAGGTGTCTCTCTACGTCCAATTCTCGCTGGCGCCTGGGTACTTAAGGCCGTGGAGGACTGGCTAGCACAGGTCGTATCTGGAATGCAGTCGGATGATCCGTCGGAAGCCATCCAATTAGCAGAACAGATCTCGGAGGCTCTTACTTATGTGGGTGAGGCCTTGTTAGATTCTGTTACACTGCAGTCCCGTGTCTCTGCCTTGACCGTGTCAGCAAGACGGTCTCTTTGGCTTCGGGTTTGGAATGCTGATTCGGACTCGAAGCAGACCTTAATGGCGGTACCTTTTGAAGGGGAGTTTCTTTTTGGATCAGAGTTGAAGAAGATTATTTCAGATACTACAGGAGGCAAGAGTCCCTTTCTTCCGGTTGCTCCTCCAAAACCGAAATCCACGAAGTTTCGGTCCTTTCGAACGCAGGGCAGAGGTAGTTACTATTCCTTTCGTGCCTTCTCCGGATTTCCACGAAGAGGGTCATTCAGGGGTAGAGGATCCCAGGCTACTCGCAGACCAACCAGTAAGCCTGCCGACAAACCTGCTGCATGACGTTTCAGGACTTCAGGAGGGATCGATGAGGGTTGGAGCTCGGTTACTTCAGTTCAAGGAGGCGTGGCTCCTGTCGAAACCAGATCAGTGGGTATCGGGGGTCATATCCAGAGGATATATGTTGGATCTCGAAGAACCAGTTCCATACCGTCTGTTCGTCACATTTTACTCGGGTCTTATTCTCGTGGACAAACCGGACGGTTGGTTTTGACCCATTTTAAATCTCAAAGCTCTCAACCCATATCTCTCTACCGAAAAATTCAAGATGGAATCCATTCGCTCAATTATCGCCGCCATGGAGCCAGGGGAATATTTGGCATCAATAGACATAAAAGACGCCTACCTACATGTGTGTTTACAAAGGTCATGGGCCATGTAGTGGCGGTTCTGCGTTGTCAGGGGGTCAACATCACTCCATACTTGGACGATCTGTTACTCAAGGCCCCGTCAGAGATGATCCTTTATCAGAACTTGCGTCCCACGATAGAGACTCTGCAGTCATTCGGTTGGATAATAAACTTTCCAAAGTCGTCTTTGATTCCTTTTATTCGACATCAACAGCCAGAAGGTGTTTCTTCCTTCAGACAAGAGTCAGGATCTGCAGTCCAGAATTCGGACACTGTTGCACTTACCGGTAGTTTCGGTCCTCAGATGCATGCAAGTGTTAAGCAAGATGGTGTTGGCCTTCGAGGCAGTACCATATGCCAGATTTCATGCCCGACCTCTTCAGACTCAGATTCTCAGTGGTTGGACGCGGATGGAACCACGTCTCGAATGGCAGTTGATCCGATTATCGGTAAAGACTCGTCAATCACTTCACAGCCACAATTTGTCAAAAGGAGCTCCGTTCACGATTTGGTCTTGGATGTTGGTCACCACAGACGCAAACCTCAGCGGTTGGGGAGCGGTGTTCCAGACTCATCACTTTCAGGGGCGCTGGAACAGTCAGGAGTCGAAGTTACAGATCAACATTTTGGAATTGAGGGCAATCCGATATGCACTCCTTCAGATTCCAGTTCGGGTTCAGTCTGACAACGCCACGGCAGTGGCTTACATAAACAAACAGGGAGGAATTCGAAGCTGGGCCGCCATGAGGGAAGTCGCTCAGATTCTCACGTGGGCGGAACATTGGGTTCCGGCGATATCCGCAATTCACATTCCAGGAGTCGAAAACTGGGAAGCGGATTATTTGAGCCGGCACACGATTCATCCGGGAGAATGGGAGCTTCACCAGGAGGTGTTTCTAACTCTAGTGGCCCGCTGGGGAATGCCCGATGTAGACCTGATGGCGTCTCGTCTCAACAAAAAGCTCCCTCACTACGGCTCGCGTACTCAGGATCCTCAAGCACTTCTAATCGATGCTCTGACAGCCCCGTGGCAGTTTCAACTGGGATACGTGTTCCCGCCAATTCCACTACTTCCACGTCTACTTCAACGCATTCGGCGAGAAGGTCTCGCAATCATTCTAATGGCTCCGGACTGGCCGCGCCGGCAGTGGTACACTTCTGCACGACATGGTCGTCAGGGAGCTATTTAGTCTCCCCCTGCGACCAGATCTTCTTCTTCAAGGACCATGTCACCACCCAGATTAAAATGATAAAAAGGTAGTGCTCAGCAATGCCTGGTGCAGTAAATGATGCTGAAAATATGATAATACTGTATCAAAATATCCTATGGCCACAACTGGCTGATCTATTATAGTTGACAATGTTAATTCTGGTGGATATATATATAAAAAACAGCACACCAGCATGTGCTGAAAATATATTTCTATGGGGTGTGTTACATGCGGGGGAACCCCCCCTCACACTACACCTGACATTGCTGATATTCTAAATCCTCTCTCCTATTACTAATAGTGCTGACCCCTATGAAAAATCCACCCCCTGTGGCCCTATAGCAATAAGCTCATCAAGATATTAATCAAAGGGCTAATGCGCATCAAAAATGCCAAATGTCCTGACAAATGCCAACTGCAACTGTCTTTCCCAGAATATGATGATGTGGTCAAACATGTCATAATATCACTGGTTTAGAGAAAACAGGAAAAGGACAGAGTCTCGTTCAGACCATATGGGACAACAGAATTCATTCGGTGGATCCATTTCGCCTCCAATTGTAACAGCTTCCTATCCCTGTCCCCTCCTGGAAGAGAGGGCGGTACGTGATCTATTAACTTGTACACTAGGGAGGATAACGTATGTTTCTTCTCTTTGAAGTGCCGTGCCACTGGTTGGTCAACCGGTTTCCCCTCCAGGGCCATGCGTATGGCAGATTTATGCTGCGTCATCCTCTCTCGTAGAGTACAAGACGTCAGGGACAGCGGATCAGGTACACAACATATCTCGTGGTGTAAGTAAGGACGTGATGGATAGTCATTTTCTTGCCCGAATATGGATGTAATACATAACTTCCGGTTTCTAAATATCGGCAAGTCGTGCACCCGATACACCTGTAGCTGCCTGCCTTTTTAGTAAAGAAATGCTCTTTACTACTTTCAATTGGAGTTTCAATGTTGTTATGGACTAACCAGTCCTTCAGATTTTGTGTGGAGTACACGTTCCGGTTACTATGGTGATAGATAGACGTGTATCACGCAGGTGCGTGATGACGTCAGTAAGCAGCTTCTTTGTCAGGAACGTCCGTGTTGCGCAGGGTTGAATGGGCGCATATTGACGTCATCAACTCGTGACGCTATCAGGAGGTTTCCCGCGCGGATGTGCTTTCACATGGTGTGGGTGACGGATATAAGGTAAGAGGTTTGTGTTAATGGTTGTAACCTGATGAACATCTTTGAATAAGATTGAAACGTTGTTATGAAGACGTGGTTGTCGTATTTGATTTCTTCTCCCAAGCCCTGAGTGCCGCGCCGTCGTCTGCCTGCATTCTTTATTTGTGAGGGCACCGGGTCAAGGTAAAACCACCTTCTAGGAGTGCTGGACACACTGCCATATATATATATATTTGTATATTTTTTTTTTGCCCCCCCGACATGCGCCTATCCTGGGACCCTCCAGGTGGTAGGAAAGTCTGACCTGTAGTGGGTGTATAGGATGACCTAAAATCAGACTGGACCGAGGATGTTGAACCTCTGCTTCAGCCTTTTACCCTGAGATCCCCTGGCGACGGAGATATCGCCCGTGTGGAGTCGAAAGCTTGTAAAGGCACGGAAAAATCTAAAGGAAAGACCAGTAAAGGTCTGTCTTGGAGCTGGGGTAGTAGTAGGATAAAGCAAAGTGGACTTACCTCCAATGGCTCAAGAAATCCTGCAGAAAGTTCCTTCCCCTGAACCATCTGCCCCGTAGGATTTCATGTTCACCTGTCACTGTCGCAGCCCCAGAGGTCGTCGGGTTAAGACAGCCCAAGCGAAAATGCAGGTTCCGAGTCTGCAGACGTGGAGACCTCCAAAGAACATAAAGCAGAATCGTGATTCTGACCTGTACCAAAGTATCAATTGATCCTGATGCGACTTATCCCGTAACCTAGAGGACAATTGTTCCACAACCTACCTGCTCCGGACAAGGTATAACCCAGCCGCCGCATATGTGTCTTCGATGGATCCCTGAGCAAGGTTGCCTCAGGAAAACGGCAGCTTGTTGGACCGGCGATACATCGAGGGGTATACCCTGGAGAGGTTCTGATACCCTTTCCTGCCGTCTGCGGGGAAAGGATAGGAAAAATAAGAATTTACTTACCGATAATTCTATTTCTCATAGTCCGTAGTGGATGCTGGGGACTCCGAAAGGACCATGGGGAATAGCGGCTCCGCAGGAGACTGGGCACAAAAGTAAAAGCTTTAGGACTACCTGGTGTGCACTGGCTCCTCCCCCTATGACCCTCCTCCAAGCCTCAGTTAGGATACTGTGCCCGGACGAGCGTACACAATAAGGAAGGATTTTGAATCCCGGGTAAGACTCATACCAGCCACACCAATCACACCGTACAACTTGTGATCTGAACCCAGTTAACAGCATGATAACAGAGGAGCCTCTGAACAGACGGCTCACAACAATAATAACCCGATTTTTGTAACAATAACTATGTACAAGTATTGCAGACAATCCGCACTTGGGATGGGCGCCCAGCATCCACTACGGACTATGAGAAATAGAATTATCGGTAAGTAAATTCTTATTTTCTCTGACGTCCTAGTGGATGCTGGGGACTCCGAAAGGACCATGGGGATTATACCAAAGCTCCCTAACGGGCGGGAGAGTGCGGATGACTCTGCAGCACCGAATGAGAGAACTCCAGGTCCTCCTCAGCCAGGGTATCAAATTTGTAGAATTTAGCAAACGTGTTTGCCCCTGACCAAGTAGCTGCTCGGCAAAGTTGTAAAGCCGAGACCCTTCCTCAGCAGACACGAGATGAGCCCACTTTCCGTGTGGAATGGGCTTTTACAGATTTTGACTGTGGCAGGCCTGCCACAGAATGTGCAAGCTGAATTGTACTACAAATCCAACGAGCAATAGTCTGCTTAGAAGCAGGAGCACCCAGCTTGTTGGGTGCATACAGGATAAACAGCGAGTCAGATTTTCTGACTCCAGCCGTCCTGGAAACATATATTTTCAGGGCCCTGACTACGTCCACCAACTTGGAATCCTCCAAGTCCCTAGTAGCCGCAGGTACCACAATAGGCTGGTTTAAGTGAAACGCTGAAACCACCTTAGGGAGAAATTGAGGACGAGTCCTCAATTCTGCCCTGTCCGTATGAAAAATTAGGTAAGGGCTTTTATAGGATAAAGCCGCCAATTCTGAGACACGCCTGGCTGAAGCCAGGGCTAACAGCATTACCACTTTCCATGTGAGATATTTTAAGTCCACAGTGGTGAGTGGTTCAAACCAATGTGATTTTAGGAACCCCAAAACTACATTGAGATCCCAAGGTGCCACTGGAGGCACAAAAGGAGGCTGTATATGCAGTACCCCCTTGACAAACGTCTGAACTTCAGGAACTGAAGCTAGTTCTTTTTGGAAGAATATCGACAGGGCCGAAATTTGAACCTTAATGGACCCTAATTTTAGGCCCATAGACAGTCCTGTTTGCAGGAAATGCAGGAAACGACCCAGTTGAAATTCCTCTGTAGGGGCCTTCCTGGCCTCACACCACGCAACATATTTACGCCAAATACGGTGATAATGTTGCACAGTTACATCCTTCCTGGCTTTGATCAGGGTAGGGATGACTTCATCCGGAATGCCTTTTTCCTTCAGGATCCGGCGTTCAACCGCCATGCCGTCAAACGCAGCCGCGGTAAGTCTTGGAACAGACAGGGTCCCTGCTGGAGCAGGTCCTTTCTTAGAGGTAGAGGCCACGGGTCTTCCGTGAGCATCTCTTGAAGTTCCGGGTACCAAGTCCTTCTTGGCCAATCCGGAGCCACGAGTATATTCCTTACTCCTCTCCTTCTTATGATTCTCAGTACCTTGGGTATGAGAGGCAGAGGAGGGAACACATACACTGACTGGTACACCCACGGTGTTACCAGAGCGTCCACAGCTATTGCCTGAGGGTCCCTTGACCTGGCGCAATATCTGTCCAGTTTTTTGTTGAGGCGGGACGCCATCATGTCCATCTTTGGTTTTTCCCAACGGTTCACAATCATGTGGAAGACTTCTGGGTGAAGTCCCCACTCCCCCGGGTGGAGGTCGTGTCTGCTGAGGAAGTCTGCTTCCCAGTTGTCCACTCCCGGAATGAACACTGCTGACAGTGCTATCACATGATTTTCCGCCCAGCGAAGAATCCTTGCAACTTCCGTCATTGCCCTCCTGCTTCTTGTGCCGCCCTGTCTGTTTACGTGGGCGACTGCCGTGATGTTGTCCGACTGGATCAACACCGGCTGACCCTGAAGCAGAGGCCTTGCCTGACTTAGGGCATTGTAAATGGCCCTTAGTTCCAGGATATTTATGTGAAGTGACGTTTCCATGCTTGACCACAAGCCCTGGAAATTTCTTCTCTGTGTGACTGCTCCCCAGCCTCTCAGGCTGGCATCCGTGGTCACCAGGACCCAGTCCTGAATGCCGAATCTGCGGCCCTCTAGAAGATGAGCACTCTGTAACCACCACAGGAGAGACACCCTTGACCTTGGAGACAGGGTTATCCGCTGATGCATTTGAAGATGCGATCCGGACCATTTGTCCAGCAGATCCCACTGAAAAGTTCGTGCGTGGAATCTGCCGAATGGAATCGCTTCGTAAGAAGCCACCATTTTTCCCAGGACCCTTGTGCATTGATGCACTGACACTTGGCCTGGTTTTAGGAGGTTCCTGACTAGGTCGGATAACTCCCTGGCTTTCTCCTCCGGGATAAACACCTTTTTCTGGACTGTGTCCAGAATCATCCCTAGGAACAGCAGACGTGTCGTCGGAATCAGCTGCGATTTTGGAATATTTAGAATCCACCCGTGCTGTCGTAGTACTACTTGAGATAGTGCTACTCCGACCTCTAACTGTTCTCTGGACCTTGCCCTTATCAGGAGATCGTCCAAGTAAGGGATAATTAAGACGCCTTTTCTTCGAAGAAGAATCATCATTTCGGCCATTTCCTTGGTAAAGACCCGGGGTGCCGTGGACAATCCAAACGGCAGCGTCTGAAACTGATAGTGACAGTTCTGTACCACAAACCTGAGGTACCCTTGGTGAGAAGGGCAAATTGGGACATGGAGGTAAGCATCCTTGATGTCCAGAGACACCATATAGTCCCCTTCTTCCAGGTTCGCTATCACTGCTCTGAGTGACTCCATCTTGAATTTGAACCTTTGTATGTAAGTGTTCAAGGATTTCAGATTTAAAATAGGTCTCACCGAGCCGTCCGGCTTCGGTACCACAAACAGCGTGGAATAATACCCCTTTCCCTGTTGTAGGAGGGGTACCTTGATTATCACCTGCTGGGAATACAGCTTGTGAATGGCTTCCAATACCGCCTCCCTGTCGGAGGGAGACGTTGGTAAAGCAGACTTCAGGAACCGGCGAGGGGGAGACGTCTCGAATTCCAATTTGTACCCCTGAGATACTACCTGCAGGATCCAGGGGTCCACTTGCGAGTGAGCCCACTGCGCGCTGAAATTCTTGAGACGGGCCCCCACCGTGCCTGAGTCCGCTTGTAAGGCCCCAGCGTCATGCTGAGGACTTGGCAGAAGCGGGGGAGGGCTTCTGTTCCTGGGAAGAGGCTGCCTGCTGCAGTCTTTTTCCCCTTCCTCTGCCCCGGGGCAGATATGAGTGGCCTTTTGCCCGCTTGCCCTTATGGGGACGAAAGGACTGAGCCTGAAAAGACGGTGTCTTTTTCTGCTGAGAGGTGACCTGGGGTAAAAAGGTGGATTTCCCAGCCGTTGCCACCAGGTCCGATAGACCGACCCCAAATAACTCCTCCCCTTTATACGGCAATACTTCCATATGCCGTTTGGAATCCGCATCACCTGACCACTGTCGCGTCCATAACCCTCTCCTGGCAGAAATGGACAGCGCACTTACTCTTGATGCCAGAGTGCAAATATCCCTCTGTGCATCTCGCATATATAGAAATGCATCCTTTAAATGCTCTATAGTCAATAATATACTGTCCCTGTCCAGGGTATCAATATTTTCAGTCAGGGAATCCGACCAAGCCACCCCAGCACTGCACATCCAGGCTGAGGCGATTGCTGGTCGCAGTATAATACCAGTATGTGTGTATATACTTTTTAGGATATTTTCCAGCTTCCTATCAGCTGGTTCCTTGAGGGCGGCCGTATCAGGAGACGGTAACGCCACTTGTTTTGATAAGCGTGTGAGCGCCTTATCTACCCTAGGGGGTGTTTCCCAACGCGCCCTAACCTCTGGCAGGAAAGGGTATAATGCCAATAATTTTTTAGAAATTAGCAGTTTTTTATCGGGGGAAACCCACGCTTCATCACACACCTCATTTAATTCATCTGATTCAGGAAAAACTACGGGTAGTTTTTTCACACCCCACATAATACCCTTTTTTGTGGTACTTGTAGTATCAGAAATGTTCAAAACCTCCTTCATTGCCGTGATCATGTAACGTGTGGCCCTACTGGAAAATACGTTTGTTTCCTCACCGTCGACACTGGAGTCAGTGTCCGTGTCTGGGTCTGTGTCGACCATCTGAGGTAACGGGCGCTTTAGAGCCCCTGACGGTGTTTGAGACGCCTGTACAGGTAATAACTGATTTGCCGGCTGTCTCATGTCGTCAACAGTCTTTTGTAAAGTGCTGACACTATCACGTAATTCCTTCCATAAGACCATCCAGTCAGGTGTCGACTCCCTAGGGGGTGACATCACTATTACAGGCAATTGCTCCGCCTCCATACCATTTTCCTCCTCATACATGTCGACACAACGTACCGACACACAGCACACACACAGGGAATGCTCTGATAGAGGACAGGACCCCACTAGCCCTTTGGGGAGACAGAGGGAGAGTTTGCCAGCACACACCAGAGCGCTATATATATACAGGGATAACCTTATATAAGTGTTTTTCCCTTATATAGCTGCTGTATAGATTTATCTGCCAAATTAGTGCCCCCCCTCTCTTGTTTTACCCTGTTTCTGTAGTGCAGGACTGCAGGGGAGAGTCAGGGAGCTTCCCTCCAACGGAGCTGTGAGGAAAAATGGCGCCAGTGTGCTGAGGAGATAGGCTCCGCCCCCTTCTCGGCGGCCTTTCTCCCGCTTTTTTAAGGAAAAATTGGCAGGGGTTAAATGCATCCATATAGCCCAGGAGCTATATGTGATGTATTTTTTTGCCATATAAGGTGTTTTTATTGCGTCTCAGGGCGCCCCCCCCCAGCGCCCTGCACCCTCAGTGACCGGAGTGTGAAGTGTGCTGAGAGCAATGGCGCACAGCTGCGGTGCTGTGCGCTACCTTATTGAAGACAGGACGTCTTCTGCCGCCGATTTTCCGGACCTCTTCAGTCTTCTGGCTCTGTAAGGGGGCCGGCGGCGCGGCTCTGGGACCCCTCCATGGCTGGGCCTGTGATCGTCCCTCTGGAGCTAATGTCCAGTAGCCTAAGAAGCCCAATCCACTCTGCACGCAGGTGAGTTCGCTTTTTCTCCCCTTAGTCCCTCGATGCAGTGAGCCTGTTGCCAGCAGGTCTCACTGAAAATAAAAAACCTAAAACTAAACTTTTCACTAAGCAGCTCAGGAGAGCCACCTAGTGTGCACCCTTCTCGTTCGGGCACAAAAATCTAACTGGGGCTTGGAGGAGGGTCATAGGGGGAGGAGCCAGTGCACACCAGGTAGTCCTAAAGCTTTTACTTTTGTGCCCAGTCTCCTGCGGAGCCGCTATTCCCCATGGTCCTTTCGGAGTCCCCAGCATCCACTAGGACGTCAGAGAAACAAACATTGTTTGATACCTGAAATTGTGTATTCGGGTGTCTGCCGGCCGCCTACCGGAGCCTGTCCAGCTCATCCGAAACTGGACCAGTCGCTGTCATTTCGTCATCGAACCCTGATGGACTTGACGTGTCCGCCTCCTTTACCTGCAGTATCAGACGAACTGCTGTATAATGCACCTGGATATTCTGAGACACTGGTTCAGACTCCACAGAAAACGGACCTCATCAGTATCCAGGACATCTTTCTCCTCCTCCCGGAGAGGCCTTTCCACTGCTGAGGTGTGTAACATGGAAGGTTAGCAAGGCTCTTTTAGAAACCTGGAGAGGTGAAATGACGTACAAGGTCTCTGGTTAATAGTGACATTACCTGCATAATCTGAGCTGTTCAAACAGGAGTGTCCTGCAGGTGCGTGGAGGGCTAAGCAGATGGCTCCACCGCATACTTCACACCTAAGAGGGAATTCCTTGACTATCCCAGGTGAGACAAACGAAAGGAGAAAAGGTGGGTTAAATAAACACAGCCCTATGTAAGGTCTGCGCTATAATGTGTAGTGACCGACACGATGCAAATAAACTTTCTGGAGCAGCGGAGACCTGAACCAGTAGCGCTGCGCTGTGGGACAGGAGTCTTAGCCACTAGACTATAGGAGCTCTCCTTCAGATACCCGCTACAGCGACAGTTTGTCTGATGCCACACACATTCCCCAAATTACTACCAGTATTATTATTATTAAGCGAAACCAAGGAATAATAAAGGGAAGGTAACACCTGCCCTATATGTAGAGTACTGCTAAATTAGGAAGACGCAATACATGTTTCTCGGAGGCTCCGCTGGTTTCCCAAAATGGCGTGCAGTCTGCGAGAAAAGCCGGGGGGGAAAAGTTATGTGGCAAGGCGGAGCTAATGTGAAACCATGTCTGTCTTATAATAAAAAACATTTCCACTATATATGGTAGTGTAACCGTATATATACCTACCTATATATATATATATATATATATATATATATATATATATATACACACACACATATATACACACACACACACACACACACACACACACACACACCCATACATATATATATATATATATATATATATATATATACCCACATATTTACATATATATATACATAATTAAGCCAATGGTAGAGGGTGATATGTGAACCTGGGTTCCTATGCATAATATGCTCCGCTATTATGGCCACCAAGCTATAAAAACTCTTTATAAGGATGATGCATTCATGAGCCCGATATAGAGCAGGCTGTAATCCATGTGTGTGTGTGCTGGGGAGCGGGGAGCCCGCTGAGCAAAGTTCAAACATTAAATGAAGCAGTAAGCTCCCTGACTCTCCCTCCAGCAATGCGTGAAGTGGCCGTGGAGCAGGGAGCCCGCTGTGCAGAGCGGAATTAGGTCGGCCCCCAAAACTTAACTAACCCGCTTCAGTTCCACGAAGCGGTGAGCGCCCTGTATCCCCCTCCGGCAATGCGTGCGGGGAGCAGGGAGTCCGCTGTACAGAGCGGGAATGCAGTGGCTGGGGAGCGGGGCGCTGAGCCCGCTGTACAGCGCGGGAGCCTGTAGTTTACCCGGAGCGGTGAGCGCCCTGTATCCCCTGCCGGCAAAGCGTGCAGCGGCCGGGTCGCGGGGAGCGCTCGCTGTAACGAGCAGGAGTTAGCTCCGCCCCCCGCTCTGGCGCAAAATTTTAAACGAACCCGTCGGTGAGTGGCCTGCATCCCCCGCCGGAAATGTGTGTCGCGGGTGGGGAGCGCTGAGCCGCAGTACAGAGCGGGCGCTGTGCATAGCGCACTGAAGCTCCGCCCCCCCCCCCCCCCCCCCCCTTAAAGGCGCCAAATTTAAACCAGAAAAGGCGCCTCTGGTTATAATCTGACCCACTCCAGACACATGAGATCATACAGTGGCACACTGAAGGAATAAACATATTACTTAGAGCACATTGCACCAGTAAATGTGTAATGTAATATATAAGTCATACATCAATGTGAAGGGGGGGTGTTTACTCACCACTTGCAGACAGAGCGGCCCCGACACGCGCCGCACGCAGCGGTGTCCGGCCAACTCAGGAGAGCTCAGTGTCTCCCTCAGCCGGGGCCCATCCCGAGCCGCACGCAGCGGTGTCCGGCCACTGTTACTTACCGCTGCCGTAATCTTCTGCTGGTGGTGCGGCCCCCGACGCGCGCCGCACGCAGCGGTGTCCGGCCAGCTCAGGAGAGCTCAGTGTCTCCCTCAGCCGGGGCCCATCCCGAGCCGCACGCAGCTGCGATGGGACCCCGCCGGCAGCTCCCGCGGTGCAGACTGGCAGTGGCAGAGCTGTCAGTCTGTGTGTGGAAGAAAGAAAAATAAAATAATAAAAGAAAAATTTCTTCAGCTAAACCCAAGTGAACCAGCTCCCTTGGGCACTAACTAAGACTGGGTTGTAGGGGAGATAGTAGGGGAGGAGCTAGCCACAGTGTGAGAGTTTTAAAGTGCCAGCTCCCAATTACTGCCTACTATTTCCCCATTGTAACTACGCTCCAGTGGCCCCTAGTGGATGAAGGAGAAAAGGATTTACCGGTAGGTATTTAAAATCCTATATTCAGGACGGTGGAATCCTATCATTCCCTGTTTGGCAGCATCAATTGTTTATGAGCGCAAGAAATTACTATTGTATATTCTTTCTACATCAGAGACATGGAAATAAATAGGCAGCCGCTTGTGTTACACATGGGAGATTTATTACACACATGGAACATACATAGGAAACACAAATGTGTAAAATGTTAATTTGAAACGCATAATAGAAGGATTACAATTTTCATTACCAATTACCGGCAAGAGCATAATCACACGTCCTTAACCGGCATTCCCTGCGGGGTCAGTACGGATTACCGACGGTCATAATTCCATTGGCCTACAGTCAAAATACAGACATGTTCAAAATGCTGACATGTCAAAATACCAACATGAATTTGTCTGGGTCTAAGTGTACCACCTCCCCTTGCACGGCTCGCAATATTCCTCATGTCGGCATTTTGACATGTTGGCATTTCGAAGTTAGGTATTCTGACTATGTCAGCATTTTGAAAAAGTCTGCATAATGAATGTCGGTATTTTGACTGTCGGTCAATGGGTGTCGAGATTATAACTGTCGGTATTGCGTCCATCGGTAAATCAAATGCTGCAGCACCTGTTTCTGGTCAGGTAATTTGCCCCCAAGAGAACAAAACTTAAGGACAGCACTTAGATTCCTAAGAGAGCAACTAAACATTTTGCGCTGGGATGACTTTTAAAAGTAGTAACTCCTCCTCCTACGACAACGGCAATCCTAACATCCGGATTGGATACTTCAGCAGCTGCCGACGTGAATTCTACTCCATGGGAAACAGGACACCCCTCCAGCCACATGCACAACGCTCCGCTATCTGTGTAATGAACCAGATAATTAATTACTAAATACTGTATGACTGTGATATATCTATTTATTCCTGTATACCTCATCCCATCCCACATTCATACACTCTCATACCCCATGTCTACCTGATCTGATGTGTGATATCAGAGAGATGGTTCTTACTGTACATCGGGTGACAGCTGCCCCGCTGCTATATAATTATTCCTGTATACCCCATCCCATCCCACATTCATACACTCTCATACCCCATGTCTACCTGATTTGATGTGTGATATCAGAGAGATGGTTCTTACTGTACACCGGGTGACAGCTGCCCCGCTGCTATATAATTATTCCTGTATACCCCATCCCATCCCACATTCATACACTCTCATACCCCATTGTCTACCTGATCTGATGTGTGATATCAGAGAGATGGTTCTTACTGTACACCGGGTGACAGCTGCCCCGCTGCTATATAATTATTCCTGTATACCTCATCCCATCCCACATTCATACACTCTCATACCCCATGTCTACCTGATCTGATGTGTGATATTAGAGAGATGGTTCTTACTGTACACCGGGTGACAGCTGCCCCGCTGCTATATAATTATTCCTGTATACCCCATCCCATCCCACATTCATACACTCTCATACCCCATGTCTACCTGATCTGATGTGTGATATCAGAGAGATGGTTCTTACTACACACCGGGTGACAGCTGCCCCGCTGCTATATAATTATTCCTGTATACCCCATCCCATCCCACATTCATACACTCTCATACCCCATGTCTACCTGATCTGATGTGTGATATCAGAGAGATGGTTCTTACTGTACACCGGGTGACAGCTGCCCCGCTGCTATATAATTATTCCTGTATACCTCATCCCATCCCACATTCATACACTCTCATACCCCATGTCTAACTGATCTGATGTGTGATATCAAAGAGATGGTTCTTACTGTACACCCGGTGACAGCTGCCCCGCTGCTATATAATTATTCCTGTATACCTCATCCCATCCCACATTCATACACTCTCATACCCCATGTCTAACTGATCTGATGTGTGATATCAAAGAGATGGTTCTTACTGTACACCCGGTGACAGCTGCCCCGCTGCTATATAATTATTCCTGTATACCTCATCCCATCCCACATTCATACACTCTCATACCCCATTGTCTACCTGATCTGATGTGTGATATTAGAGAGATGGTTCTTACTGTACACCGGGTGACAGCTGCCCCGCTGCTATATAATTATTCCTGTATACCTCATCCCATCCCACATTCATACACTCTCATACCCCATGTCTACCTGATCTGATGTGTGATATCAGAGAGATGGTTCTTACTGTACACCGGGTGACAGCTGCCCCGCTGCTATATAATTATTCCTGTATACCTCATCCCATCCCACATTCATACACTCTCATACCCCATGTCTAACTGATCTGATGTGTGATATCAAAGAGATGGTTCTTACTGTACACCCGGTGACAGCTGCCCCGCTGCTATATAATTATTCCTGTATACCTCATCCCATCCCACATTCATACACTCTCATACCCCATGTCTAACTGATCTGATGTGTGATATCAAAGAGATGGTTCTTACTGTACACCCGGTGACAGCTGCCCCGCTGCTATATAATTATTCCTGTATACCTCATCCCATCCCACATTCATACACTCTCATACCCCATTGTCTACCTGATCTGATGTGTGATATTAGAGAGATGGTTCTTACTGTACACCGGGTGACAGCTGCCCCGCTGCTATATAATTATTCCTGTATACCTCATCCCATCCCACATTCATACACTCTCATACCCCATGTCTACCTGATCTGATGTGTGATATCAGAGAGATGGTTCTTACTGTACACCGGGTGACAGCTGCCCCGCTGCTATATAATTATTCCTGTATACCTCATCCCATCCCACATTCATACACTCTCATGCAAGTATATTAAAAACTCATGACGCAGTGATAACTGGCGACCACTTACCTGTCCTCTACTAGGTCATAGATTTCCTGTATGCTAAGTCCCATGGAGCTACAGAAAGCCAGCTGCCCCCCTTGGTTTGCAAAGTCCACCTTTAAAATAGAAAGAAGAATATGCCAATAACTGATCTGCATGACACACCCGGAGCCCCTGCCGGCTGCGAGTACTGACAGGCGAGGGATTTCACCAGGAGGGAAAGGAACTATAGGGCGTGAGGGAACACTCAGAAGGGGAGAACGACTTGCATTAAGGGGCAGAGACAAGAGAACACTGTATGTATGTCAGATCACAGCGCAATGTCCTGAAAATGACGACGTATTTAGGTTGTGGACCTATATAAAGAAGGAATGCTCCTGTACAGCTGGGTGGATCATCAGTACAGCCGTCACCTAGAAGCTCAGAGACGCTGGCGCTCGGCTACAAAATGCTTCACGTCAGACTACAGAAAAGCTTATGTAGCAGCCGCCACCGGCCAGACGTTTAGAGAAGTATAGAATAGGAGTGGAACGCTGAAGCACTTATCACGGCGGTCACTGCGCACCTTAACCTTACTCCCAGAGATCTTCCTCCTCTTGGTCGCTTTTACAGCTGCCTGGGCAAATTCAGTCTCACTGTAGAGAACCAGAGCTCTGCCTTTCACGCGATCATACACCACCTGTCGGGAGGAAGAAGATAAACATAAGAGACTTGTACTTGTGGTCAGAAGAACAATGAGGTGAACAAGCGTGCTGCAGAGTGTTCCGGCACATACATGAAGGCTGCTGCCTGTGGTAAGGGGTCCTAGTGGTATTCCCCACAGGTCACACAAGTAGTCCTAGTGGTATTCCCCACAGGTCACACAAGTAGTCCTAGTGGTATTCCCCACAGGTCACATATGAAGTCCTAGTGGTATTCTCCACAGGTCACATAAGAAGTCCTAGTGGTATTCCCCACAGGTCACATAAGTCATCCTGGTGGTACTCCCCACAGGTCACATAAGAAGTCCTAGTGGTATTCCCCACAGGTCACACAAGCAGTCCTAGTGGTATTCCCCACAGGTCACACAAGAAGTCCTAGTGGTATTCCCCACAGGTCACACAAGAAGTCCTAGTGGTATTCCCCACAGGTCACACAAGAAGTCCTAGTGGTATTCCCCACAGATCACACAAGAAGTCCTAGTGGTATTCCCCACAGGTCACACAGGAAGTCCTAGTGGTATTCCCCACAGGTCACACAAGAAGTCCTAGTGGTACTCCCCACAGGTCACATAAGAAGTCCTAGTGGTTCTCCCCACAGGTCACATAAGAAGTCCTAGTGGTATTCCCCACAGGTCACACAAGAAGTCCTAGTGGTACTCCCCACAGGTCACATAAGAAGTCCTAGTGGTTCTCCCCACAGGTCACATAAGAAGTCCTATTGGTATTCCCCACAGGTCACATAAGAAGTCCTAGTGGTATTCCCCACAGGTCACATAAGAAGTCCTAGTGGTATTCCCCACAGGTCACATAAGAAGTCCTATTGGTATTCCCCACAGGTCACATAAGAAGTCCTAGTGGTATTCCCCACAGGTCACATAAGAAGTCCTATTGGTATTCCCCACAGGTCACATAAGAAGTCCTATTGGTATTCCCAACAGGTCACATAAGAAGTCCTAGTGGTATTCCCCACAGGTCACATAAGAAGTCCTATTGGCATTCCCCACAGGTCACATAAGAAGTCCTATTGGTATTCCCCACAGGTCACATAAGAAGTCCTAGTGGTTTTCCCCACAGGTCACACAAGTAGTCCTAGTGGTATTCCCCACAGGTCACACAAGTAGTCCTAGTGGTATTCCCCACAGGTCACATATGAAGTCCTAGTGGTATTCTCCACAGGTCACATAAGAAGTCCTAGTGGTATTCCCCACAGGTCACATAAGTCATCCTGGTGGTACTCCCCACAGGTCACATAAGAAGTCCTAGTGGTATTCCCCACAGGTCACACAAGCAGTCCTAGTGGTATTCCCCACAGGTCACACAAGAAGTCCTAGTGGTATTCCCCACAGGTCACACAAGAAGTCCTAGTGGTATTCCCCACAGGTCACACAAGAAGTCCTAGTGGTATTCCCCACAGATCACACAAGAAGTCCTAGTGGTATTCCCCACAGGTCACACAGGAAGTCCTAGTGGTATTCCCCACAGGTCACACAAGAAGTCCTAGTGGTACTCCCCACAGGTCACATAAGAAGTCCTAGTGGTTCTCCCCACAGGTCACATAAGAAGTCCTAGTGGTATTCCCCACAGGTCACACAAGAAGTCCTAGTGGTACTCCCCACAGGTCACATAAGAAGTCCTAGTGGTTCTCCCCACAGGTCACATAAGAAGTCCTATTGGTATTCCCCACAGGTCACATAAGAAGTCCTAGTGGTATTCCCCACAGGTCACATAAGAAGTCCTAGTGGTATTCCCCACAGGTCACATAAGAAGTCCTATTGGTATTCCCCACAGGTCACATAAGAAGTCCTAGTGGTATTCCCCACAGGTCACATAAGAAGTCCTATTGGTATTCCCCACAGGTCACATAAGAAGTCCTATTGGTATTCCCCACAGGTCACATAAGAAGTCCTAGTGGTTTTCCCCACAGGTCACATAAGAAGTCCTAGTGGTATTACCCACAGGTCACAGAAGAAGTCCTATTGGTATTCCCCACAGGTCACATAAGAAGTCCTAGTGGTATTCCCCACAGGTCACATAAGAAGTCCTAGTGGTATTCCCCACAGGTCACATAAGAAGTCCTAGTGGTATTCCCCACAGGTTACACAAGAAGTCCTAGTGGTATTCCCCACAGGTCACATAAGAAGTCCTAGTGGTATTCCCCACAGGTCACATAAGAAGTCCTAGTGGTACTCCCCACAGGTCACACAAGAAGTCCTAGTGGTATTCCCCACAGGTCACACAAGTAGTCCTAGTGGTATTCCCCACAGGTCACATAAGAAGTCCTATTGGTATTCCCCACAGGTCACATAAGAAGTCCTAGTGGTATTCCCCACAGGTCACACAAGAAGTCCTACTGGTATTCCCCACAGGTCACACAAGAAGTCCTAGTGGTATTCCCCACAGGTCACATAAGAAGTCCTATTGGTATTCCCCACAGGTCACATAAGAAGTCCTATTGGTATTCCCCACAGGTCACATAAGAAGTCCTATTGGTATTCCCAACAGGTCACATAAGAAGTCCTAGTGGTATTCCCCACAGGTCACACAAGAAGTCCTAGTGGTACTCCCCACAGGTCACATAAGAAGTCCTAGTGGTTCTCCCCACAGGTCACATAAGAAGTCCTATTGGTATTCCCCACAGGTCACATAAGAAGTCCTAGTGGTATTCCCCACAGGTCACATAAGAAGTCCTAGTGGTATTCCCCACAGGTCACATAAGAAGTCCTATTGGTATTCCCCACAGGTCACATAAGAAGTCCTAGTGGTATTCCCCACAGGTCACATAAGAAGTCCTATTGGTATTCCCCACAGGTCACATAAGAAGTCCTATTGGTATTCCCAACAGGTCACATAAGAAGTCCTAGTGGTATTCCCCACAGGTCACATAAGAAGTCCTAGTGGTATTCCCCACAGGTCACATAAGAAGTCCTAGTGGTTTTCCCCACAGGTCACATAAGAAGTCCTAGTGGTATTCCCCACAGGTCACAGAAGAAGTCCTAGTGGTATTCCCCACAGGTCACATAAGAAGTCCTAGTGGTATTCCCCACAGGTCACATAAGAAGTCCTAGTGGTATTCCCCACAGGTCACATAAGAAGTCCTAGTGGTATTCCCCACAGGTCACACAAGAAGTCCTAGTGGTATTCCCCACAGGTCACATAAGAAGTCCTAGTGGTACTCCCCACAGGTCACACAAGAAGTCCTAGTGGTATTCCCCACAGGTCACACAAGTAGTCCTAGTGGTATTCCCCACAGGTCACATAAGAAGTCCTAGTGGTATTCCCCACAGGTCACATAAGAAGTCCTAGTGGTATTCCCCACAGGTCACATAAGAAGTCCTAGTGGTATTCCCCACAGGTCACACAAGAAGTCCTAGTGGTATTCCCCACAGGTCACATAAGAAGTCCTATTGGTATTCCCCACAGGTCACACAAGAAGTCCTATTGGTATTCCCCACAGGTCACATAAGAAGTCCTATTGGTATTCCCCACAGGTCACATAAGAAGTCCTATTGGTATTCCCCACAGGTCACATAAGAAGTCCTATTGGTATTCCCAACAGGTCACATAAGAAGTCCTAGTGGTATTCCCCACAGGTCACACAAGAAGTCCTAGTGGTACTCCCCACAGGTCACATAAGAAGTCCTAGTGGTTCTCCCCACAGGTCACATAAGAAGTCCTATTGGTATTCCCCACAGGTCACATAAGAAGTCCTAGTGGTATTCCCCACAGGTCACATAAGAAGTCCTATTGGTATTCCCCACAGGTCACATAAGAAGTCCTAGTGGTATTCCCCACAGGTCACATAAGAAGTCCTAGTGGTATTCCCCACAGGTCACATAAGAAGTCCTATTGGTATTCCCCACAGGTCACATAAGAAGTCCTAGTGGTTTTCCCCACAGGTCACATAAGAAGTCCTAGTGGTATTCCCCACAGGTCACAGAAGAAGTCCTATTGGTATTCCCCACAGGTCACATAAGAAGTCCTAGTGGTATTCCCCACAGGTCACATAAGAAGTCCTAGTGGTATTCCCCACAGGTCACATAAGAAGTCCTAGTGGTATTCCCCACAGGTCACACAAGAAGTCCTAGTGGTATTCCCCACAGGTCACATAAGAAGTCCTAGTGGTACTCCCCACAGGTCACACAAGAAGTCCTAGTGGTATTCCCCACAGGTCACACAAGTAGTCCTAGTGGTATTCCCCACAGGTCACATAAGAAGTCCTATTGGTATTCCCCACAGGTCACATAAGAAGTCCTAG
Organism: Pseudophryne corroboree; assembly: GCF_028390025.1. Lineage (NCBI taxonomy): Eukaryota > Metazoa > Chordata > Amphibia > Anura > Myobatrachidae > Pseudophryne > Pseudophryne corroboree. Next base: position 7,932,427 of record NC_086453.1, on the reverse strand, counting down.
TGGTATTCCCCACAGGTCACATAAGAAGTCCTAGTGGTATTCCCCACAGGTCACACAAGAAGTCCTAGTGGTATTCCCCACAGGTCACATAAGAAGTCCTATTGGTATTCCCCACAGGTCACACAAGAAGTCCTATAGGTATTCCCCACAGGTCACATAAGAAGTCCTATTGGTATTCCACACAGGTCACATAAGAAGTCCTATTGGTATTCCCAACAGGTCACATAAGAAGTCCTAGTGGTATTCCCCACAGGTCACATAAGAAGTCCTAGTGGTATTCCCCACAGGTCACATAAGTAGTCCTGGTGGTATTCCCCACAGGTCACATAAGTAGTCCTGGTGGTACTCCCCACAGGTCACATAAGAAGTCCTAGTGGTATTCCCCACAGGTCACATAAGAAGTCCTAGTGGTATTCCCCACAGGTCACATAAGAAGTCCTAGTGGATTTCCCCACAGGTCACATAAGTAGTCCTGGTGGTATTCCCCACAGGTCACATAAGTAGTCCTAGTGGTTTTCCCCACAGGACACATGAGAAGTCCTAGTGGTATTCCCCACAGGTCACATAAGAAGTCCTATTGGTATTCCCCACAGGTCACATAAGAAGTCCTAGTGGTATTCCCCACAGGTCATATAAGAAGTCCTATTGGTATTCCCCACAGGTCACATAAGAAGTCCTGGTGGTATTCCCCACAGGTCACATAAGAAGTCCTAGTGGTATTCCCCACAGGTCACATAAGAAGTCCTAGTGGTATTCCCCACAGGTCACATAAGAAGTCCTGGTGGTATTCCCCACAGGTCACATAAGAAGTCCTAGTGGTATTCCCCACAGGTCACATAAGAAGTCCTAGTGGTATTCTCCACAGGTCACATAAGAAGTCCTAGTGGTATTCCCCACAGGTCACATAAGTCATCCTGGTGGTACTCCCCACAGGTCACATAAGAAAGTCCTAGTGGTATTCCCCACTGGTCACACAAGAAGTCCTAGTGGTATTCCCCACAGGTCACACAAGAAGTCCTAGTGGTATTCCCCACAGGTCACACAAGAAGTCCTAGTGGTATTCCCCACAGGTCACACAAGAAGTCCTAGTGGTATTCCCCACAGATCACACAAGAAGTCCTAGTGGTATTCCCCACAGGTCACACAAGAAGTCCTAGTGGTATTCCCCACAGGTCACACAAGAAGTCCTAGTGGTACTCCCCACAGGTCACATAAGAAGTCCTAGTGGTTCTCCCCACAGGTCACATAAGAAGTCCTAGTGGTATTCCCCACAGGTCACATAAGAAGTCCTAGTGGTACTTCCCACAAGTCACATAAGAAGTCCTAGTGGTACTTTCCACAGGTCACACAAGAAGTCCTAGTGGTACTTCCCACAGGTCACACAAGTAGTCCTATTGGTATTCCCCACAGGTCACACAAGAAGTCCTAGTGGTATTCCCCACAGATCACACAAGAAGTCCTAGTGGTATTCCCCACGGGTCACATAAGAAGTCCTATTGGTATTGCCCACAGGTCACATAAGAAGTCCTGGTGGTATTCCCCACAGGTCACATAAGAAGTCCTAGTGGTATTCCCCACAGGTCACATAAGAAGTCCTGGTGGTATTCCCCACAGGTCACATAAGTAGTCCTGTTGGTACTCCCCACAGGTCACATATGAAGTCCAAGTGGTATTCTCCACAGGTCACATAAGAAGTCCTAGTGGTATTCCCCACAGGTCACATAAGAAGTCCTAGTGGTATTCCCCACAGGTCACATAAGTCATCCTGGTGGTACTCCCCACAGGTCACATAAGAAGTCCTAGTGGTATTCCCCACTGGTCACACAAGAAGTCCTAGTGGTATTCCCCACAGGTCACACAAGAAGTCCTAGTGGTATTCCCCACAGGTCACACAAGAAGTCCTAGTGGTATTCCCCACAGGTCACACAAGAAGTCCTAGTGGTATTCCCCACAGATCACACAAGAAGTCCTAGTGGTATTCCCCACAGGTCACACAAGAAGTCCTAGTGGTATTCCCCACAGGTCACACTAGAAGTCCTAGTGGTACTCCCCACAGGTCACATAAGAAGTCCTAGTGGTTCTCCCCACAGGTCACATAAGAAGTCCTAGTGGTATTCCCCACAGGTCACATAAGAAGTCCTAGTGGTACTTCCCACAGGTCACATAGGAAGTCCTATTGGTATTCCCCACAGGTCACACAAGAAGTCCTATTGGTATTCCCCACAGGTCACACAAGAAGTCCTAGTGGTATTCCCCACAGGTCACATAAGAAGTCCTAGTGGTATTCCCCACGGGTCACATAAGTCCTATTGGTATTCCCCACAGGTCACACAAGTAGTCCTATTGGTATTCCCCACAGGTCACACAAGAAGTCCTAGTGGTATTCCCCACAGGTCACACAAGAAGTCCTATTGGTATTCCCCACAGGTCACATAAGAAGTCCTAATGGTATTCCCCACAGGTCACATAAGAAGTCCTAGTGGTATTCCCCACAGGTCACATAAGAAGTCCTAGTGGTACTTCCCACAGGTCACACAAGTAGTCCTATTGGTATTCCCCACAGGTCACATAAGAAGTCCTAGTGGTATTCCCCACAGGTCACATAAGAAGTCCTAGTGGTATTCCCCACAGGTCACATAAGAAGTCCTATTGGTATTTGTGACAGGACGGTCCCGTACGAAAGCAGTCGCCGCTTTCGCGTCCTATCTCCTGTGCACAGAATGGAGGGTTAGGTCACACGGGACCTGAATACATAGGGGATTCCCGCTTACCGTCAGTAACCGCCTGTTACTGACTCCACCCACAGCGCTGTGGGCGGGTTTATGCTGCCACCACAAAACTCCTAACCTGCCGTGGCGTTTGGAACCACGGTTCTTCTCTGTATGTGCCAACGCACTGCCTTACCACACCTTTGTGGTGTTGACGAATCCCCACTAGCCACTTGCTAGGCCTCTACCGGTAGCTGGCGGAAGGCGGAACTTGGAGACGCTAGGTGCTTTCCTGGACAGCCGGAGGACGGGGCTATGTTTGGCATAACCCTGTAGGTCACAAGATGAAGCAATCTTCTTGAGGCAGATGTTTATTTGCTCAATAATAGCCTTAAAAAAGACTCATCCCTATTGCTAGGGGCAACAGCATACAGCAAGATGTTCCAGCAGAATAAAGATGGTACAACTACAATCTGGGGGCACGCAGGCCTTCTTTTTATGTCAATTTTCCACACAGTACCACAGGGGGGTAAGCCCTCCCTGTCTTCTCCAACCAATCAGGTTATTTTACAAAATACCAATAAATAAATTACATTTCAAAAGGAGATAAGTGCAATAAAACAATATCCTCCTTCCTGTGACACAGACAACGTTTGGTATCAGATTAACATTCACTATTGATAAATATATCACATAGCTTCAAAATACAAATGTTTCTGTCTCATTCACATCTCCAGGCAAACCCAGTGTTTGAGATTACAACAGGAAAGGCTACAATACAAACAAACAGTCTTCCTTCCTGCATCTGCCATTCAGGGTTCGTATATCAATTAAATCAGGTACATGAAACAGGTTCCAAGCCCATAGACCCCGTGATTAGCATCTTTCTCTAAGGAACTTACACATCAAAAGGTTTTGTCATTCACACCTCTCTGCTAGGACAGGGCCATTAGCATTCCACTTCCTACTGACAGGAGATGATTATTCAGACAGCTATAGTAACTGCATTTTTCCTTTAAATACATTTCATTTAAACACGTGTTTCCCTTTAAATATACACTGAGCCTGTGCCCTGCACAAGCTCCACATACCCAGGCACTGTAGTGCCTCATAGCACAATATATATATTACATTTGTAAACATTTTAAACACCTGGCGCCTAGCGCCCTATACATTTAAAATTGGCGCCAAGCGCCCATTGTCCCCATGATGGCGGCGGGCACTAGGGGTTAACCCCTTCAGTGCCATGGCCGCCATTACACGTGTGGCTGGTTAGTCTCTCCGGTCACAGTATTCCCCACAGGTCACATAAGAAGTCCTAGTGGTATTCCCCACAGGTCACATAAGAAGTCCTAGTGGTATTCCCCACAGGTCACATAAGAAGTCCTAGTGGTACTTACCACAGGTCACACAGGTAGTCCTATTGGTATTCCCCACAGGTCACACAAGAAGTCCTAGTGGTATTCCCCACAGGTCACATAAGAAGTCCTAGTGGTATTCCCCACAGGTCACACAGGAAGTCCTAGTGGTATTCCCCACAGGTCACATAAAAAGTCCTAGTGGTATTCCCCACAGGTGACATAAGAAGTCCTAGTGGTATTCCCCACAGGTCACATAAGAAGTCCTATTGGTATTCCCCACAGGTCACATAAGAAGTCCTAGTGGTATTCCCCACAGGTCACATAAGAAGTCCTATTGGTATTCCCCACAGGTCACATAAGAAGTCCTATTGGTATTCCCCACAGGTCACATAAGAAGTCCTATTGGTATTCCCCACAGGTCACACAAGAAGTCCTATTGGTATTCCCCACAGGTCACATATGAAGTCCTAGTGGTATTCCCTACAGGTCACATAAGAAGTCCTAGTGGTATTCCCCACAGGTCACATAAGAAGTCCTATTGGTATTCCACACAGGTTACATAAGAAGTCATATTGGTATTCCCCACAGGTCACACAAGAAGTCCTAGTGGTATTCCCCACAGGTCACATAAGAAGTCCTAGTGGTACTTCCCACAGGTCACACAGGTAGTCCTATTGGTATTCCCCACAGGTCACATAAGAAGTCCTAGTGGTATTCCCCACAGGTCACACAAGAAGTCCTAGTGGTATTCCCCACAGGTCACACAAGAAGTCCTATTGGTATTCCCCACAGGTCACACAAGAAGTCCTAGTGGTATTCCCCACAGGTCACACAAGAAGTCCTAGTGGTATTCCCCACAGGTCACATAAGACGTCTATTGGTATTCCCCACAGGTCACACAAGTAGTCCTATTGGTATTCCCCACAGGTCACACAAGAAGTCCTAGTGGTATTCCCCACAGGTCACATAAGAAGTCCTAATGGTATTCCCCACAGGTCACATAAGTAGTCCCATTGGTATTCCCCACAGGTCACATAAGAAGTCCTAGTGGTATTCCCCACAGGTCACACAAGAAGTCCTAGTGGTATTCCCCACAGGTCACATAAGAAGTCCTAGTGGTATTCCCCACAGGTCACATAAGTAGTCCCATTGGTATTCCCCACAGGTCACATAAGAAGTCCTAGTGGTATTCCCCACAGGTCACACAAGAAGTCCTAGTGGTATTCCCCACAGGTCACATAAGAAGTCCCATTGGTATTCCCCACAGGTCACATAAGAAGTCCTAGTGGTATTCCCCACAGGTCACATAAGAAGTCCTAGTGGTATTACCCACAGATCACATAAGAAGTCCTAGTGGTGTGGCATTATAAACGTCTAGCAGATCTTGTGTAATACAGATACTAATTTTAGTTATTTCAGTGGATAAAAATACTCCACCTGTCCCCCTACACCCTTTCCCTCCTCTACTCTGTCCTACTGTATTTATATAATTGCTACAACATCTTTTCACCTTGATCAATGTCCTCTTTGCTGAATTTATTTTTGTCATCTCTACAACCCCCCCCCCCCCCCCCCCCCCCACTCCATCCACACCCTATGTTCTTGTTAAGTTTTATGCTATGTTTCTATGAGGGAGAGACACTTACTTGCCACACAGGTGGATATGTACACTTGAAAAGAAGGCTACAGTTTTAAATTACTGAATTTTTTATTTCCTGTCATCTGTCCTATATACACACGTGTTATATTTTACAGTGTTCTTCATATCTTTTTGCTGTGAGTACACTGGGTCAGACTCATGTGGTGGCAACGAATACTATATGATGACGTCCTCTTTGATGTTTTATATCTGTCTCTCATCTTTCATGCCACAATTGTTGTTAACCTGAGAGAAAACCCAATAAAGATATGTTTAAAAAAAAAAAAAAAAAAAAAAAGTAGTCCTAGTGGTATTCCCCACAGGTCACATATGAAGTCCTAGTGGTATTCCCCACAGGTCACATATGAAGTCCTAGTGGTATTCCCCACAGGTCACATATGAAGTCCTAGTGGTATTCCCCACATGTCACATATGAAGTCCTAGTGGTATTCCCCACAGGTCACATAAGAAGTCCTAGTGGTATTCTCCAGAGGTCACATAAGACAGTATGAGACTCCGGTACCATCACGTTATAACCTCCTCACACGTCCAGGAACAGTCACCAGTTTCCTCAGAGACTGATCATCCACCATTTTATGTCACATAGCTTTTACATTCTGACGTCTTTATGTTCATCACTTGGCGGCCATGTTTGTTGAGTCTTTGATAGTAATTTAGGTGACAGTATATAATAAGATTTTACTCACCGGTAAATCTATTTCTCGTAGTCCGTAGTGGATGCTGGGAACTCCGAAAGGATCATGGGGAATAGCGGCTCCGCAGGAGACTGGGCACAACTAAAGAAAGCTTTTAGGTCACCTGGTGTGCACTGGCTCCTCCCACTATGACCCCCCTCCAAGCCTCAGTTAGGACACTGCCCGGACGAGCTGACATTACAAGGAAGGATTTTGAATCCCGGGTAAGACTCTTACCAGCCACACCAATCACACCGTATAACCCGTGACACTATACCCAGTTTAACAGTATGAAAACAACTGAGCCTCTCAACAGATGGCTCAACAATAACCCTTTAGTTAACAATAACTATGTACAAGTATTGCAGACAATCCGCACTTGGGATGGGCGCCCAGCATCCACTACGGACTACGAGAAATAGATTTACCGGTGAGTAAAATCTTATTTTCTCTGACGTCCTAGTGGATGCTGGGAACTCCGAAAGGACCATGGGGATTATACCAAAGCTCCCAAACGGGCGGGAGAGTGCGGATGACTCTGCAGCACCGAATGAGAGAACTCAAGGTCCTCCTCAGCCAGGGTATCAAATTTGTAGAATTTTGCAAACGTGTTTGCCCCTGACCAAGTTGCAGCTCGGCATTTTTGTAAAGCCGAGACCCCTCGGGCAGCCGCCCAAGATGAGCCCACCTTCCTTGTGGAATGGGCTTTTACTGATTTAGGATGCGGCAGTTCAGCCGCAGAATGCGCCAGCTGAATTGTGCTACAAATCCAGCGAGCAATAGTCTGCTTAGAAGCAGGAGCACCCAGCTTGTTGGGTGCATACAGGATAAATAGCGAGTCAGTTTTCCTGACTCCAGCCGTCCTGGAAACATAAATTTTCAAGGCCCTGACTACGTCCAGCAACTTGGAATCCTCCAAGTCCCTAGTAGCCGCAGGCACCACAATAGGTTGGTTCAAGTGAAAAGCTGATACCACCTTAGGGAGAAACTGGGGACGAGTCCTCAATTCCGCCCTATCCATATGGAAAATCAGATAAGGGCTTTTACATGACAAAGCTGCCAATTCTGACACACGCCTGGCTGAAGCCAAGGCCAATAACATGACCACTTTCCACGTGAGATATTTTAGATCCACGGTTTTAAGTGGCTCAAACCAATGTGATTTTAAGAAACTCAACACCACGTTGAGATCCCAAGGTGCCACTGGAGGCACAAACGGGGGCTGAATATGCAGCACTCCCTTAACAAAAGTCTGAACTTCAGGTAGTGAAGCTAGTTCTTTTTGGAAGAAAATCGACAGAGCCGATATCTGTACCTTAATGGAGCCTAATTTTAGGCCCATAGTCACTCCTGCTTGTAGGAAATGCAGAAATCGACCTAGTTGAAATTCCTCTGTTGGGGCCTTTTTGGCCTCACACCAAGCAACATATTTCCGCCATATGCGGTGATAATGCTTTACAGTCACATCTTTCCTGGCTTTAATCAGCGTAGGAATGACTTCCTCCGGAATGCCCTTTTCCTTCAGGATCCGGCGTTCAACCGCCATGCCGTCAAACGCAGCCGCGGTAAGTCTTGGAACAGACAGGGCCCCTGCTGCAGCAGGTCCTGTCTGAGCGGCAGAGGCCATGGTTCCTCTGAGATCATCTCTTGAAGTTCCGGGTACCACGCTCGTCTTGGCCAATCCGGAACCACGAGTATAGTTCTTACTTCTCGTTTTCTTATTATTCTCAGTACCCTTGGTATGAGAGGCAGAGGAGGGAACACATAAACTGACTGGTACACCCACGGTGTCACTAGAGCGTCCACAGCTATCGCCTGAGGGTCCCTTGACCTGGCGCAATATCTCTCTAGTTTTTTGTTTAGGCGGGACGCCATCACGTCCACCTGTGGCCGTTCCCATCGATTTACAATCAGCGTGAAGACTTCTGGATGAAGTCCCCACTCTCCCGGGTGGAGGTCGTGCCTGCTGAGAAAGTCTGCTTCCCAGTTGTCCACTCCCGGAATGAACACTGCTGACAGTGCTAGTACGTGATTTTCCGCCCATCGGAGAATCCTTGTGGCTTCTGCCATTGCCATCCTGCTTCTTGTGCCGCCCTGTCGATTTACATGGGCGACTGCCGTGATGTTGTCTGACTGGATCAGTACCGGCTGGTGTAGAAGCAGGGATTTTGCCTGACTTAGGGCATTGTAAATGGCCCTTAGTTCCAGAATATTTATGTGTAGGGAAGTCTCCTGACTCGACCATAGTCCTTGGAAGTTTCTTCCCTGTGTGACTGCCCCCCAGCCTCGAAGGCTGGCATCCGTGGTCACCAGGACCCAGTCCTGTATGCCGAATCTGCGGCCCTCTAGAAGATGAGCACTCTGCAGCCACCACAGCAGAGACACCCTGGTTCTTGGAGACAGGGTTATTAGGCGATGCATCTGAAGATGCGATCCGGACCATTGGTCCAACAGGTCCCACTGAAAGATTCTGGCATGGAACCTGCCGAAAGGAATTGCTTCGTAAGAAGCCACCATCTTTCCCAGGACCCGCGTGCAGTGATGCACCGATACCTGTTTCGGTTTCAGGAGGTCTCTGACTAGAGATGACAGCTCCTTGGCTTTCTCCTCCGAGAGAAATACTTTTTTCTGGACTGTATCCAGAATCATACCCAGGAACAGTAGACGTGTCGTCGGAACCAGCTGTGATTTTGGAATATTCAGAATCCAACCGTGCTGGTGTAGCACCTCCTGAGATAGTGCTACTCCCACCAACAACTGCTCCTTGGACCTCGCCTTTATTAGGAGATCGTCCAAGTACGGGATAATTAAAACTCCCTTTCTTCGAAGGAGTATCATCATTTCCGCCATTACCTTGGTAAACACCCTCGGTGCCGTGGAGAGTCCAAACGGCAGCGTCTGGAATTGGTAATGGCAATCCTGTACCACAAATCTGAGGTACTCCTGGTGAGGATAGTAAATGGGGACATGCAGGTAAGCATCCTTGATGTCCAGGGATACCATGTAATCCCCCTCGTCCAGGCTTGCAATAACCGCCCTGAGCGATTCCATCTTGAACTTGAATTTTTTTATGTATGTGTTCAAGGATTTCAAATTTAAAATGGGTCTCACCGAACCGTCCGGTTTCGGTACCACAAACATTGTGGAATAGTAACCCCGTCCTTGTTGAAGTAGGGGCACCTTGACTATCACCTGCTGGGAATACAGCTTGTGAATTGCCTCTAGCACAGCCTCCCTGCCTGAGGGAGTTGTCGGCAAGGCAGATTTTAGGAACCGGTGGGGTGGAGACGCCTCGAATTCCAGTTTGTACCCTTGAGATACTATTTGCAGGATCCAGGGATCCACCTGTGAGCGAGCCCACTGATCGCTGAAATTTTTGAGGCGGCCCCCCACCGTACCTGGCTCCGCCTGTGGAGCCCCACCGTCATGCGGCGGACTTGGAAGAAGCGGGGAAGGACTTTTGCTCCTGGGAACCTGCTGTTTGTTGCAGCCTTTTTCCCCTACCTCTGCCTCTGGACAGAAAGGACCCGCCTTTTCCACGCCTGTTTTTCTGAGTCCGAAAGGACTGTACCTGATAAAACGGCGCCTTTTTAGGCTGAGGGAACATGGGGTAAAAATGCTGACTTCCCAGCAGTTGCTGTGGAAACTAGGTCTGAGAGACCATCCCCGAATAACTCCTCACCCTTATAAGGCAAAACTTCCATGTGCCTTTTGGAATCTGCATCCCCTGTCCACTGGCGAGTCCATAAGCCTCTCCTAGCAGAGATGGACAATGCACTTATTTTAGATGCCAGCCGGCAGATCTCCCGCTGTGCATCTTTCATGTATAAGACTGAGTCTTTTATATGCTCTATGGTTAGCAGAATAGTGTCCCTGTCAAGGGTGTCAATATTTTCTGACAGGGAATCTGACCACGCAGCGGCAGCACTGCACATCCATGCTGACGCAATAGCTGGTCTAAGTATAATGCCTGAGTGTGTATATACAGACTTCAGGATCGCCTCCTGCTTTCTATCAGCAGGTTCCTTGAGGGCGGCCGTATCCTGGGACGGTAGTGCCACCTTTTTAGACAAACGTGTGAGCGCTTTATCCACCCTAGGTGGTGTCTCCCAACGTGACCTATCCTCTGGCGGGAAAGGGAACGCCATTAGTAACTTCTTAGAGATTACCAATCTTTTATCAGGGAAAGCCCACGCTTCTTCACACACTTCATTTAATTCTTCTTATGGGGGAAAAAATAAGATTTTACTTACCGATAAATCTATTTCTCGTAGTCCGTAGTGGATGCTGGGACTCCGTCAGGACCATGGGGAATAGCGGCTCCGCAGGAGACAGGGCACAAAATTTAAAAGTTTGACCACTAGGTGGTGTGTACTGGCTCCTCCCCCTATGACCCTCCTCCAAGCCTCAGTTAGGATACTGTGCCCGGACGAGCGTACACAATAAGGAAGGATTTTGAATCCCGGGTAAGACTCATACCAGCCACACCAATCACACCGTACAACTTGTGATCTGAACCCAGTTAACAGTATGACAAACGTAGGAGCCTCTGAACAGACGGCTCACAACAATAACAACCCGATTTTTTTGTAACAATAACTATGTACAAGTATTGCAGACAATCCGCACTTGGGATGGGCGCCCAGCATCCACTACGGACTACGAGAAATAGAATTATCGGTAAGTAAAATCTTATTTTCTCTGACGTCCTAGTGGATGCTGGGACTCCGTCAGGACCATGGGGATTATACCAAAGCTCCCAAACGGGCGGGAGAGTGCGGATGACTCTGCAGCACCGAATGAGAGAACTCCAGGTCCTCCTTAGCCAGGGTATCAAATTTGTAGAATTTTACAAACGTGTTCTCCCCTGACCACGTAGCTGCTCGGCAGAGTTGTAATGCCGAGACCCCTCGGGCAGCCGCCCAAGATGAGCCCACCTTCCTTGTGGAATGGGCCTTGACAGATTTAGGCTGTGGCAGGCCTGCCACAGAATGTGCAAGTTGAATTGTGCTACAAATCCAACGAGCAATCGTCTGCTTAGAAGCAGGAGCACCCAGCTTGTTGGGTGCATACAGTATAAACAGCGAGTCAGATTTTCTGACTCCAGCCGTCCTTGAAAATAAGAATTTACTTACCGATAATTCTATTTCTCGGAGTCCGTAGTGGATGCTGGGGTTCCTGAAAGGACCATGGGGAATAGCGGCTCCGCAGGAGACAGGGCACAAAAAGTAAAGCTTTAGGATCAGGTGGTGTGCACTGGCTCCTCCCCCTATGACCCTCCTCCAAGCCTCAGTTAGGATACTGTGCCCGGACGAGCGTACACAATAAGGAAGGATTTTGAATCCCGGGTAAGACTCATACCAGCCACACCAATCACACCGTATAACCTGTGATCTGAACCCAGTTAACAGTATGATAACAGCGGAGCCTCTGAAAAGATGGCTCACAACAATAATAACCCGATTTTTGTAACTATGTACAAGTATTGCAGATAATCCGCACTTGGGATGGGCGCCCAGCATCCACTACGGACTCCGAGAAATAGAATTATCGGTAAGTAAATTCTTATTTTCTCTATCGTCCTAGTGGATGCTGGGGTTCCTGAAAGGACCATGGGGATTATACCAAAGCTCCCAAACGGGCGGGAGAGTGCGGATGACTCTGCAGCACCGAATGAGAGAACTCCAGGTCCTCCTTAGCCAGGGTATCAAATTTGTAGGATTTTACAAACGTGTTTGCCCCTGACTAAGTAGCCGCTCGGCAAAGTTGTAAAGCCGAGACCCCTCGGGCAGCCGCCCAAGATGAGCCCACCTTCCTTGTGGAATGGGCATTTACATATTTTGGCTGTGGCAGGCCTGCCACAGAATGTGCAAGCTGAATTGTATTACACATCCAACTAGCAATAGTCTGCTTAGAAGCAAGAGCACCCAGTTTGTTGGGTGCATACAGGATAACAGCAAGTCAGTTTTCCTGACTCCAGCCGTCCTGGAACCTATATTTTCATGGCCCTGACAACATCTAGCAACTTGGAGTCCTCCAAGTCCCTAGTAGGCGCAAGGCACCACAATAAGCTGGTTCAGGTGAAACACTGACACCACCTTAGGGAGAGAACTGGGGACGAGTCCGCAGCTCTGCCCTGTCCGAAAGGACAAACAGATATGGGCTTTTTTGAGAAAAAAACCACCAATTTGACACTCGCCTGGCCCAGGCCAGGGCCAAGAGCATGGTCACTTTTCATGTGAGATGCTTCAAATCCACAGATTTGACTGGTTTTAAACCAATGTGATTTGAGGAATCCCAGAACTACGTTGAGATCCCACAGTGCCACTGGAGGCACAAAAGGGGGTTGTATATGCAATACTCCCTTGACAAACTTCTGGACTTCAGGAACTGAAGCCAATTCTTTCTGGAAGAAAGTCGACAGGGCCGAAATTTGAACCTTAATGGACCCCAATTTGAGGCCCATAGACACTCCTGTTTGCAGGAAATGCAGGAATCGACCGAGTTGAAATTTCTTCGTGGGGCCTTCCTGGCCTCACACCACGCAACATATTTTCGCCCCATGTGGTGATAATGTTGTGCGGTCACCTCCTTCCTGGCTTTGACCAGGGTAGGAATGACCTCTTCCGGAATGCCTTTTTCCCTTAGGATCCGGCGTTCCACCGCCATGCCGTCAAACGCAGCTGCGGTAAGTCTTGGAACAGACATGGTACTTTCTGAAGCAAGTCCCTTCTTAGCGGCAGAGGCCATAAGTCCTCTGTGAGCATCTCTTGAAGTTCCGGGTGCCAAGTCCTTCTTGGCCAATCCGGAGCCATGAGTATAGTTCTTACTCCTCTACGTCTTATAATTCTCAGTACCTTAGGTATGAGAAGCAGAGGAGGGAACACATACACCGACTGGTACACCCACGGTGTTACCAGAACGTCCACAGCTATTGCCTGAGGGTCTCTTGACCTGGCGCAATACCTGTCCCGTTTTTTGTTCAGACGGGACGCCATCATGTCCACCTTTGGTATTTCCCAACGGTTCACAATCATGTGGAAAAACTTCCCGATGAAGTTTCCACTCTCCCGGGTGGAGGTCGTGCCTGCTGAGGAAGTCTGCTTCCCAGTTTCCATTCCCAGAATGAAACACTGCTGACAGTGCTATCACATGATTTTCCGCCCAGCGAAAAGTCCTTGCAGTTTTTGCCATTGCCCTCCTGCTTCTTGTGCCGCCCTGTCTGTTTACGTGGGCGACTGCCGTGATGTTTTTCCCACTGGATCAATACCGGCTGACCTTGAAGCAGAGGTCTTGCTAAGCTTAGAGCATTATAAAATTACCCTTAGCTCCAGTATATTTATGTGGAGAAAAGTCTCCAGACTTGATCACACTCCCTGGAAATTTTTTCCTTGTGTGACTGCTCCCCAGCCTCTCGGGCTGGCCTCCGTGGTCACCAGCATCCAATCCTGAATGCCGAATCTGCGGCCCTCTTGAAGAAGAATCATCATTTCGGCCATTACCTTGGTAAAGACCCGGGGTGCCGTGGACAATCCAAACGGCAGCGTCTGAAACTGATAGTGACAGTTCTGTACCACGAACCTGAAGTACCCTTAGTGAGAAGGGCAAATTTGGGACATGGAGGTAAGCATCCCTGATGTCCCGGGACACTATATAGTCCCCTTCTTCCTGGTTCGTTATCACTGCTCTGAGTGACTCCATCTTGATTTGAACCTTTGTAAGTGTTCAAATTTTTTTAGATTTAGAATAGGTCTCACCTAGCCTTCTGGCTTCAGTACCACAATATAGTGTGGAATAATACCCCTTTCCTTGTTGTAGGAGGGGTAATTTGATTATCACCTGCTGGGAATACAGCTTGTGAATTGTTTCCCATACTGCCTCCTTGTCGGAGGGAGACCTTGGTAAAGCAGACTTCAGGAGCCTGCGAGGGGGAAACGTCTCGACATTCCAATCTGTACCCCTGGGATACTACTTGTAGGATCCAGGGGTCCTGTACGGTCCCAGCGTCATGCTGAGAGCTTGGCAGAAGCGGTGGAAGGCTTCTGTTCCTGGGAATGGGCTGCCTGCTGCAGTCTTCTTCCCTTTCCTCTATCCCTGGGCAGATATGACTCTTATAGGGACGAAAGGACTGAGGCTGAAAAGACGGTGTCTTTTTCAGCAGAGATGTGACTTAGGGTAAAAACGGTGGATTTTCCAGCAGTTGCCGTGGCCACCAGGTCCGATAGACCGACCCCAAATAACTCCTCTTCCTTTATACGGCAATACACCTTTGTGCCGTTTGGAATCTGCATCACCTGACCACTGTCGTGTCCATAAACATCTTGTGGCAGATATGGACATCGCACTTACTCTTGATGCCAGAGTGCAAATATCCCTCTGTGCATCTCGTATATATAGAAATGCATCCTTTAAATGCTCTATAGTCAATAAAATACTGTCCCTGTCAAGGGTATCAATATTTTTAGTCAGGGAATCCGACCAAGCCACCCCAGCTCTGCACATCCAGGCTGAGGCGATCGCTGGTCGCAGTATAACACCAGTATGTGTGTATATACTTTTTATGATATTTTCCAGCCTCCTGTCAGCTGGCTCCTTGAGGACGGCCCTATCTATAGACGGTACCGCCACTTGTTTTGATAAGCGTGTGAGCGCCTTATCCACCCTAAGGGGTGTTTCCCAACGCGCCCTAACTTCTGTCGGGAAAGGGTATACCGCCAATAATTTTCTATCGGGGGGAACCCACGCATCATCACACACTTCCTTTAATTTATCTGATTCAGGAAAAACTACAGGTAGTATCTTCACATCCCACATAATACCCTCTTTTGTGGTACTTGTAGTATCAGAAATATGTAACACCTCCTTCATTGCCCTTAATATGTAACGTGTGGCCCTAAAGGGAAATACGTTTGTTTCTTCACCGTCGACACTGAAATCAGTGTCCGTGTCTGTGTCTGTCGACCGACTGAGGTAAAAGGACGTTTTAACGCCCCTGACGGTGTTTGAGACGCCTGGACAGGTACTAATTTGTTTGCCAGCCGTCTCATGTCGCCAACCGACCTTGCAGCGTGTTGACATTATCACGTAATTCCATAAATAAGCCATCCATTCCGGTGTCGACTCCCTAGAGAGTGACATCACCATTACAGGCAATTTGCTCCGCCTCCTCACCAACATCGTCCTCATACATGTCGACACACACGTACCGACATATAGCACACACACACAGGGAATGCTCTGATAGAGGACAGGACCCCACTAGCCCCTTGGGGAGACAGAGGGAGAGTTTGCCAGCACACACCAAAGCGCTATATTTTACAGGGATAGCCTTATAATAAGTGCTCCCTTATAGCTGCTTTTATAAAATCACAATTTCGCCAAATTTTGCCCCCCCTCTCTTGATTTAACCCTGTTTCTGTAGTGCAGTGCAGGGGAGAGCCTGGGAGCCTTCCTGACCAGCGGAACTGTGTGAGGAAATGGCGCTGTGTGCTGAGGAGATAGGCCCCGCCCCCTTTTCGGCGGGCTCGTCTCCCGCTTAAAAATGGATTCTGGCAGGGGTTAAATATCTCCATATAGCCCCGGAGGCTATATGTGAGGTATTTTTTGCCAAAAAAAGGATTTTCATTGCTGCCCAGGGCGCCCCCCCCCAGCGCCCTGCACCCTCAGTGACTGCCGTGTGAAGTGTGCTGAGAGCAATGGCGCACAGCTGCAGTGCTGTGCGCTACCTTTAGAAGACTGAGGAGTCTTCTGCCGCCGATTCTGGACCTTCTTCTCTTTTCAGCATCTGCAAGGGGGCCGGCGGCGAGGCTCCGGTGACCATCCAGGCTGTACCTGTGATCGTCCCTCTGGAGCTAATGTCCAGTAGCCAAAGAAGCCAATCCATCCTGCACGCAGGTGAGTTCACTTCTTCTCCCCTAAGTCCCTCGTTGCAGTGATCCTGTTGCCAGCAGGACTCACTGTAAAATAAAAAACCTAAGCTAAACTTTTCTAAGCAGCTCTTTAGGAGAGCCACCTAGATTGCACCCTTCTCGGCCGGGCACAAAAATCTAACTGGCTTGGAGGAGGGTCATAGGGGGAGGAGCCAGTGCACACCACCTGATCGGAAAGCTTTACTTTTGTGCCCTGTCTCCTGCGGAGCCGCTATTCCCCATGGTCCTTTCAGGAACCCCAGCATCCACTAGGACGATAGAGAAATATATATTTTCAATGCTCTGACAACGTCCAGCAACTTGGAATCCTCCAAATCGCTAGTAGCCGCAGGCACCACAATAGGCTGGTTCAGGTGAAACGCTGAAACCACCTTAGGCAGAAACTGAGGACGCGTCCGCAGTTCTGCCCTGTCCGAATGGAAAATCAGATATGGGCTTTTATACGATAAAGCCGCCAATTCTGACACTCTCCTGGCTGAAGCCAGGGCCAGTAGCATGGTTACTTTCCATGTAAGATATTTCAAATCCACCGATTTGAGTGGCTCAAACCAATGGGATTTGAGAAAATCCAAAACTACATTAAGATCCCACGGTGCCACTGGGGGCACAACCGGGGGCTGTATATGTAGTACTCCTTTTACAAAAGTCTGGACTTCAGGAACTGAAGCCAATTCTTTCTGGAAGAAAATCGACAGGGCCGAAATTTGAACCTTAATGGACCCTAATTTGAGGCCCATAGACAATCCTGTTTGCAGGAAATGTAGGAATCGACCCAGTTGAAATTCCTCCGTGGGGGCCTTCCTGGCCTCACACCACGCAACATATTTTCTCCAAATGCGGTGATAATGTTGTGCAGTCACCTCCTTCCTGGCTTTTACCAGGGTAGGGATGACCTCTTCCGGAATGCCTTTTTCCCTTAGAATTCGGCGTTCAACCGCCATGCCGTCAAACGCAGCCGCGGTAAGTCTTGGAATAGACACGGTCCCTGCTGAAGCAGGTCCCGTCTTAGAGGTAGAGGCCACGGATCTTCCGTGAGCATCTCC
Source organism: Pseudophryne corroboree (assembly GCF_028390025.1). Lineage (NCBI taxonomy): Eukaryota > Metazoa > Chordata > Amphibia > Anura > Myobatrachidae > Pseudophryne > Pseudophryne corroboree. The sequence goes on along the minus strand of NC_086453.1, from coordinate 7,915,052 downwards.
TGAAGTTCCGGGTACCAAGTTCTTCTTGGCCAATCCGGAGCCACGAGTATCGTTCTTACTCCCCTTTGCCGTATAATTCTCAGTACTTTTGGTATGAGAGGCAGAGGAGGAAACACATACACTGACTGGTACACCCACGGTGTTACCAGAGCGTCCACAGCTATTGCCTGAGGGTCTCTTGACCTGGCGCAATACATGTCCAGTTTTTTGTTGAGGCGGGACGCCATCATGTCCACCATTGGTCTTTCCCAATGGACCACAATCATGTGGAAGACTTCTGGATGAAGTCCCCACTCTCCCGGGTGCAGATCGTGTCTGCTGAGGAAGTCTGCTTCCCAGTTGTCCACTCCCGGGATGAACACAGCTGACAGTGCTAACACATGATTTTCTGCCCAGCGAAGAATCCTTGCAGCTTCTGCCATTGCCCTCCTGCTTCTTGTGCCGCCCTGTCTGTTTACGTGGGCGACTGCCGTGATGTTGTCCGACTGAATCAACACCAGCTGACCCTGAAGCAGAGGTTTTGCCAGGCTTAGAGCATTGTAGATTGCTCTTAGCTCCAGTATATTTATGTGAAGAGACGTCTCCAGGCTTGACCACACGCCCTGGAAGTTTCTTCCCTGTGTGACCGCTCCCCAGCCTCTCAGGCTGGCATCCGTGGTCACCAGGACCCAGTCCTGTATGCCGAATCTGCGGCCCTCTAACAGATGAGCACTCTGCAACCACCATAGCAGAGACACTCTTGTCCTTGTGGACAATTTTATCCGCTGATGCATCTGCAGATGCGATCCGGACCATTTGTCCAGCAGATCCCACTGAAAAGTTCGTGCATGGAATCTGCCGAATGGAATCGCTTCGTAAGAAGCTACCATTTTTCCCAGGACTCTTGTGCATTGATGCACAGATACTTTTCCTGGTTTTAGGAGGTTCCTGACTAGATCGGATAACTCCCTGGCTTTCTCCTCCGGAAGAAATACCTTTTTCTGAACAGTGTCCAGAATCATCCCTAGGAACAACAGACGTGTCGTCGGGATCAGTTGGGATTTTGGAAAATTCAGAATCCACCCGTGTTGTTGGAGCACTACTTGGGTTAGTGCTACTCCGACCTCCAGCTGTTCTCTGGACCTTGCCCTTATCAGGAGATCGTCCAAGTAAGGGATAATTAAGACGCCTTCTCTTCGAAGAAGGATCATCATTTCGGCCATTACCTTGGTAAAGACCCGGGGTGCCGTGGACAATCCAAACGGCAGCGTCTGAAACTGATAATGACAGTTTTGTACCACGAACCTGAGGTACCCTTGGCCTGTTGTAGGAGGGGTACCTTGACTATCACCTGCTGAGAATACAGCTTGTGAATGGCCTCCAATACCGTCGCCCTGTCGGAGGGAGACGTTGGCAAAGCAGACTTTAGGAAACGGCGAGGAGGAGACTTCTCGAATTCCAACCTGTAACCCTGAGATACTACCTGCAGGATCCAGGGGTCCACCTGCGAGTGAGCCCACTGTGCGCTGAAATGTTTGAGGCGACCCCCCCACCGCCCCTGAGTCTGCTTGTAAGGTCCCAGCGTCATGCTGAAGCCTTTGTAGAAGCCGAGGAGGGCTTCTGCTCCTGGGAAGGAGCTGCTTGTTGCAGTCTCTTACCCTTTCCTTTGCCTCGGGGCAAATAGGAATGTCCTTTTGCTCGTTTGTTCTTATAGGAACGAAAGGACTGCGGCTGAAAAGCCTGCGGCTTTTTCTGCTGGGAGGTGACCTGGGGTAAAAAGGGGGATTTTCCGTCCGTTGCCGTGGCCACCAGATCCGATAGACCGACCCCAAATAATTCCTCCCCCTTATACGGCAATACTTCCATATGTCGTTTGGAATCCGCATCACCTGACCACTGGCGCGTCCATAAACTTCTTCTGGCAGATATGGACATCGCACTTACTCTTGATGCCAGAGTGCAAATATCTCTCTGTGCATCTCGCATATAAAGAAATGCATCCTTTAACTGCTCTATAGTCAGTAAAATACTGTCCCTATCCAGGGTGTCAATATTTTCAGACAGTGACTCCGACCAAGCCACCCCAGCACTGCACATCCAGGCTGAGGCGATTGCTGGTCTCAGTATAACACCAGTATGTGTGTATATACTTTTTAATGTATTCTCCAGCCTCCTATCAGCTGGATCCTTGAGGGCGGCCGTATCAGGAGACGGTAACGCCACTTGCTTTGATAAGCGTGTGAGCGCCTTATCCACCCTAGGAGGTGTTTCCCAGCGCGCCCTAACCTCTGGCGGGAAAGGGTATAATGCCAATAACTTCTTTGAAATTAGCAGTTTTCTATCTGGAGTAACCCACGCTTCATCACACACTTCATTCAGTTCCTCTGATTCAGGAAAAACTATCGGTAGTTTTTTCACACCCCACATAATACCCCCTTTTTTGGTACTTGCAGTATCAGAGATATGCAAAGTCTCCTTCATTGCCGTGATCATATAACGTGTGGCCCTACTGGAAAATACGTTTGTTTCTTCACCGTCGACACTGGATTCAGTGTCAGTGTCTGGGTCTGTGTCGACCGACTGAGGTAAAGGGCGTTTTACAGCCCCTGACGGTGTCTGAGACGCCTGGACAGGTACTAACTGGTTTGCCGGCTGTCTCATGTCGTCAACCGACTTTTGTAGCGTGCTGACACTATCCCGTAATTCCATAAACAAAGCCATCCATTCTGGTGTCGACTCCCTAGGGGGTGACATCACCATTACAGGCAATTGCTCCGCCTCCACGCCAACATCGTCCTCATACATGTCGACACACACGTACCGACACACAGCAGACACACAGGGAATGCTCTGATAGAAGACAGGACCCCACTAGCCCTTTGGGGAGACAGAGGGAGAGTTTGCCAGCACACACCCAAGCGCTATAAATATATATAGGGACAACCTTAATAAGTGTGTTCCCTTTATAGCAGCTCAAATATTATAAATATCGCCAATAAGTGCCCCCCCTCTCTGTTTTTACCCTGTTTCTGTAGTGCAGTGCAGGGGAGAGTCCTGGGAGCCTTCCTCGCAGCGGAGCTGGGCAGGAAAATGGCGCTGTGTGCTGAGGAGAATAGGCCCCGCCCCCTTTTCGGCGGGCTTCTTCTCCCGGTTTTTTTGGAACCTGGCAGGGGTTAAATACATCCATATAGCCCCAGGGGCTATATGTGATATATTTTAGCCAGAATAGGTATATTACATTGCTGCCCAGGGCGCCCCCCCCAGCGCCCTGCACCCTCAGTGACCGCTGGTGTGAAGTGTGCGGAGAGCAATGGCGCACAGCTGCAGTGCTGTGCGCTACCTCATGAAGACTGAGACGTCTTCTGCCGCCGGTTTCTGGACCTCTTCTCTATTCGGCATCTGCAAGGGGGTCGGCGGCGCGGCTCCGGTGACCCATCCAGGCTGTACCTGTGATCGTCCCTCTGGAGCTAGTGTCCAGTAGCCTAAGAAGCAAATCCATCCTGCACGCAGGTGAGTTCACTTCTTCTCCCCTAAGTCCCTCGTTGCAGTGAGCCTGTTGCCAGCAGGACTCACTGAAAATAAAAAACCTAACAAACTTTTTCTAAGCAGCTCTTTAGGAGAGCCACCTAGATTGCACCCTTCTCGGCCGGGCACAAAAACCTAACTGAGGCTTGGAGGAGGGTCATAGGGGGAGGAGCCAGTACACACCACCTAGTGGTCAAACTTTTAAATTTTGTGCCCCGTCTCCTGCGGAGCCGCTATTCCCCATGGTCCTGACGGAGTCCCAGCATCCACTAGGACGTCAGAGAAACTACGGGTAGTTTTTTCTCCCCAAACATAATACCCTTTTTAGTGGTACCTGGGTTTATATCAGAAATTTGTAACACCTCTTTCATTGCTTCAATCATGCAACGAATGGCCTTAGTGGACATTAGACTAAACTCATCGTCGTCGACACTGGTGTCAGTATCCGTGTCGACATCTGCGTCTGCCATCTGAGGTAGCGGGCGTTTTAGAGCCCCTGATGGCCTTTGAGACGCCTGGACAGGCACGAGCTGAGAAGCCGGCTGTCCCGCATTTGGCATGTCGTCAAATTTTTTGTGTAAGGAGTCGACACGTGCACGCAATTCCTTCCATAAGTCCATCCACTCAGGTGTCTGCCCCGCAGGGGGTGACATCCCTTCTATAGGCATCTGCTCCGCCTCCACATCATTATCCTCATCAAACATGTCGACACAGCCGTACCGACACACCGCACACACACAGGGAATGCTCTAACAGAGGGCAGGACCCACCAAAGCCCTTTGGGGAGACAGAGTGAGAGTATGCCAGCACACACCAGAGCGCTATATAATGCAGGGACTAACCGAATTATGTCCCCTATAGCTGCTGTTATATATACTGCGCCTAAATTTAGTGCCCCCCCTCTCTTTTTTACCCTTTTCTGTAGTGTAGACTGCAGGGGAGAGCCAGGGAGCTTCCTTCCAGCGGAGCTGTGAGGGAGAAATGGCGCCAGTGTGCTGAAGGAGATAGCTCCGCCCCTTTCTCGCGGACTATTCTCCCGCTTTTTTATGGATTCTGGCAGGGGTAATTATCACATATATAGCCTCTAGGGCTATATATTGTGGTATTTTTGCCAGCCAAGGTGTTTTTATTGCTGCTCAGGGCGCCCCCCCCTAGCGCCCTGCACCCTCAGTGACCGGAGTATGAAGTGTGTATGAGGAGCAATGGCGCACAGCTGCAGTGCTGTGCGCTACCTTGGTGAAGACTGATGTCTTCTGCCGCCGATTTTCCGGACCTCTTCTTGCTTCTGGCTCTGTAAGGGGGACGGCGGCGCGGCTCCGGGACCGAACACCAAGGCCAGTTCCATGCGGTCGATCCCTCTGGAGCTAATGGTGTCCAGTAGCCTAAGAAGCCCAAGCTAGCTGCAAGCAGGTAGGTTCGCTTCTTCTCCCCTTAGTCCCTCGCTGCAGTGAGCCTGTTGCCAGCAGGTCTCACTGTAAAATAAAAAACCTAAATATATACTTTCTTTCTAAGAGCTCAGGAGAGCCCCTAGTGTGCATCCAACCTCGGCCGGGCACAAAATCTAACTGAGGCTTGGAGGGGGGTCATAGTGGGAGGAGCCAGTGCACACCAGGTGACCTAAAAGCATCTTTAGTTGTGCCCAGTCTGCTGCGGAGCCGCTATTCCCCATGGTCCTTTCGGAGTTCCCAGCATCCACTAGGACGTCAGAGAAATAATGTGTATTCAGTTTATATCACTGATTGGTTAGAGCTGTACTGGTACCAGACATTCTGCATGGTTTCAGCAGTAAATAAGATTCCATCAGTCCAATGGACGCCCCGGTGCTGGATGTACAATCTGATTGGTCGCTATGAACAACATCACCAGTTCTAAAAATCTCCCACCATAGTAAATTTACCCCACTGTCATCACGGAGACAAACTTGGCTCTGATAGCGAGATGCCCTATTTAGCACCATTACGGTCACGCCTAACCCCATCCCTGAGTAAACTGGTCACAACGAAATGCGTTGGATGGTTCAGTGCTGCAACCTGAGTGTCACCATTTTGGAAGAACCGTCGGCTGGGACTGAGTACAGTCTGAGATGCGGGTTGAGGTCTCACGCTATGAAACCGTCCGGTGTTTTTGGTACTCATTTTCAGATATAAGCTATGCTATATCCAGTGTCGCATTCAAGGGTTGTATGAAGGAACCACCGGGGTATACGGAATAACATACGCTAATAAAGTACACATAATATATACTCTTTATATTACACCCTTCATGCGTTTTCCGGACATGTGTGTAGAAATATATGGATATTTAGTGGACAGCCTGTTGGCTCTGGTATTACAAGTTACAGTCACCGGGGATAACTAGACCTCGTTAGTAGAAATGGTCAAATAGATTGAAAGCATAAAAGACGCATTTGCCTGAGAAAGCAGACGTGATCGGCGAAACGCGCTGAACGCCAAGTGAAGGTTTGGTATTATTGGGTAGTACCCCCTTTCCCCGGCCCCTGTCACTCAGTGCTCACTGTTCTTCTCTCTCTTCCTCTTTTTGGAAAACACAACCCAAAATGAAAACATGTGAGTATACAGAAGGAGCCCTGCTCATCTATCCCTTTAATCAGGATTAACTCAGCCAGGGCAGATGGATTTAATCCCCTGCTGTAATGACTTAATCCCCTGCTGTATTGTTCTCTCTGTATTGTATTGCAGCTGAGAACAATAGATGAAAGGTTTATGCTAATAAGCCTTGGTGCACCATGGCACAGCAGAGAAGGCTAGATGAACATGGCTCCATCTGTACCTCTCTATTCCTCGCCATGATTATCACCCCAACCAGGGGCCGGGTGTAATGTAGTGCGAGACGGCCGGAGCTCTGAGATTCTGGCACAGTGCGTACGTTTTTGTTAAAGCGGCAATCCTTTATAAGGCAAAACCAACTTGGATTTACCGTGTAAATAATTGCCACTTTAAAAAAAAAAACTACGTACGTGTTCGTCCGGAACCTCGGAGCTCCGGGCGCCTCGCACCGCATTACACCCGGCCCCTGGTCTGTATGTGCCGGGACAGTCTTGGTATCAATTACTACATTACCTGGTAATGGCTCATTGTAGCTGCAGCACCTAATCACTGAGGGGGGATAATCTTCATGATGCATCGCTACAGCTACTGTAGCCGAGGAAATGCCCCACGTCAGGTGAGGCGCAGGGTCCTAGAGAGAACACTACACTGTACCTCCACTTACCTTTAGCACAGGGCCATATTGGATAAAATGGCGCATTAAATACTTGTCGGAAACATCGCTGGGCAATCCGCCTATCCACACGCAGTCGGTTATCAAGCATTTCCCAAATCCCACCTGTGGACAACAAAGGGGACAGGACGTGAGATGGAGTAGCTGGACATTGCGGGAGCTTTTCATTCAAACCTCTCTCATGATACAGATGCAGCCACGCTCCGTTCTGCCGCCTATTCGCCGCAATGCTGGTGCGACTTCTGTGGCCGCGACTATGATGCGCAAAATAGAGTAATAAGGCTGCGAAAAGTCACAACCCGGTGTACTTAGTGGCACCCGCAGCACGCCGCGACACGTGTACCCGTGCTGCGAGCTGGACGTAGCTGGATACATCTGTAATTGCTTTATGCTCTTTTTATACAGGATATAATGATACGGAACACAAGTGCATTTTTTACCTTTAAAACACAAACACGTCTTAAATATAAATACATTTAAACACGTCACAGACTATTAAATACATCTCTAAATCACATCAATATTTGCTGTAGCCACCTTTTGCCTTCAACACAGCATTAATTCTTCTAGGTACACTTGCACGCAGATTTTAAAGGAACCCAACAGAGAAGTTGCCAGAGGGGAGCAGTGTGCGCTGTAGAGGGGGACAGGCAGCTGTTTTTTTTTTTTGTTGTTTTTTTAACACTGTGGATGCCCACTCGGAACGAAGAGGACCGATCTACACCGGATTAGGCGAGTATAATTTTTTTTTTCTTTTAGGTACCCTGTGGATTCTACGTTGACAAAGGGACAGAGGGGCTCCGTGGGACACTAGGTAAGTATGTATGAGTGCGTAAGTGTGTTTTATTAAATACTATACTATCACGGTGTGTGTGTTGTGTTTATTGTAATATTTATTTTGTTGTAGAACTACAGGTACCAGTGGGCCCTTTAATGTCCTGCATGCTGGTACTTGTGGTACTCCAAGTATCAGCATGCGGGGGAGGCTTGCTGGGACCTGTAGATAATATTTATTTTTATATAAATTTTCCCAGCTATCAGCCCGCCATCCACAGCCCACGGATGGCGGGGACAGCCTCGGGCTTCATTCCTGGCCCTTGGGTGCCTGGAGAAGGGGGGGACCCCTTTATTGGGTGGTCCCCAGCCCCACAGGGAATCCCAGCCAGGGGTGACTAGTTGGGGGGTAATGCCATGGCAGCAGGGACCAATATAAACGTGTCCCCAGGCTGTGGCATAATCTCCTTGACTAGTGGAGCCCAATGCTGGTTTAAAAAATACGAGGGACCCCTACGTCTTTTTTCCTCCGTAATTTTGGTACCAGGACCGGTCCAAGAGCCTGGTGCTGATTGTTAAAATATGGGGAACCCCTAGGGGGGTATCAGATCTTTAGGTCGACCTGCATTAGGTCGACATGGAAAAAGGTTGACTGAGTTTTTCACTTTTTTTTTTTTACTTTTTCATACTTTACGATCCATGTGGACTACGATTGGGAATAGTAACCGAAGCATTGATGGGCAGAGCGATACAGAATCAGTATAGAGCTATATACCTTTAACCGTTTCTTCCCCAGATATTCTCCTTGCATCTTACTAATGGCTTCACAGACACTGGTGATATCGCAGTACTGCACAAACGCATACTGAGGAACTCCATGCACAGACTTGATTTCAATATCCTGGAGAGTAGAAGAGAAGAATAGTCACATCAACAGCAGCATGAATATATGGGATGCATTCAGGAGACCGACGCCAGATTCCCGGCATACCTCCTTTTACTGGCGTGCCAAATAATTCGCCCCCTCCTAATTCCCACTCGGTGGGTGGGTCCATGCCAGCAAAACTCGCCGCCAGACCTGAAGCGTGGCAAACGCAGCGAGCCCGCGAGGGGACTCGCTGCAGGTATACCAGCAGACGGGATTCTGCTATCGGTATACTGACAGAAGGGATCACGTCTGCCTGGATATCATACCGCAACCTGAATATACACCTAGCTGTGAGGGATTAGACACAGAGGGACACAGGAGGACAGCCAGACCAATGCTTATCAAGTGAGGGCCAATAGCAAGGAATCCAGGTCTGGGGAGACACTGCAGGAAGTCTCCTAAGAGTGCAGATTTAAACTTTCCGCCTGCTGTAACCCAGCGTCTCATAGCTGTCCCCAGACCTGATACTTAGGAGGGACGGGATCTGAGCAACATAAACTCTCCACCTGCTGTTATCCAGCATCTCATAGCTGTCCCCAGACCTGATAACTAGGAGGGACGGGATCTGACCAACATAAACTCCCCGCCTGCTGTTATCCAGCATCTCATAGCTGTCCCCAGACCTGATAACTAGGAGGGACGGGATCTGAGCAACATAAACTCCCCGCCTGCTGTTATCCAGCATCTCATAGCTGTCCCCAGACCTGATAACCAGGAGGGACGGGATCTGAGCAACATAAAATCCCAGCCTGCTGTTATCCAGCGTCTCATAGCTGTCCCCCGACCTGATAACTAGGAGGGACGGGATCTGAGCAACATAAACTCCCCGCCTGCTGTTATCCAGCGTCTCATAGCTGTCCCCAGACCTGATAACTAGGAGGGACGGGATCTGAGCAACATAAACTCTCCACCTGCTGTTATCCAGCGTCTCATAGCTGTCCCCAGACCTGATAACCAGGAGGGACGGGATCTGAGCAACATAAAATCCCAGCCTGCTGTTATCCAGCGTCTCATAGCTGTCCCCAGACCTGATAACTAGGAGGGACGGGATCTGAGCAACATAAACTCTCCACCTGCTGTTATCCAGAGTCTCATAGCTGTCCCCAGACCTGATAACTAGGAGGGACGGGATCTGAGCAACATAAACTCTCCACCTGCTGTTATCCAGAGTCTCATAGCTGTCCCCAGACCTGATAACTAGGAGGGACGGGATCTGAGCAACATAAACTCTCCACCTGCTGTTATCCAGCATCTCATAGCTGTCCCCAGACCTGATAACTAGGAGGGACGGGATCTGAGCAACATAAAATCCCCACCTGCTGTTATCCAGCATCTCATAGCTGTCCCCAGACCTGATAACTAGGAGGGACGGGATCTGAGCAACATAAACTCTCCACCTGCTGTTATCCAGCATCTCATAGCTGTCCCCAGACCTGATAACCAGGAGGGACGGGATCTGAGCAACATAAACTCCCCTCCTGCTGTTATCCAGCGTCTCATAGCTGTCCCCAGACCTGATAACTAGGAGGGACGGGATCTGAGCAACATAAAATCCCCACCTGCTGTTATCCAGCATCTCATAGCTGTCCCCAGACCTGATAACCAGGAGGGACGGGATCTGAGCAACATAAAATCCCAGCCTGCTGTTATCCAGCGTCTCATAGCTGTCCCCAGACCTGATAACTAGGAGGGACGGGATCTGAGCAACATAAACTCTCCACCTGCTGTTATCCAGAGTCTCATAGCTGTCCCCAGACCTGATAACCAGGAGGGACGGGATCTGAACAGACCACAAGGTACAGAGCAGGATAAAGCAGACGTACCACAATCTCTCCGAATTGCTGGAAAACGTTACGTAGGGAAAGGCGAGTGGTGGTTTCTTCTAAATTACCAACGAAGAGAGTCCTGGTGGCCCAGGGGTGAAATTCATCCATTTTCTCTTTCTTGAGTGGTAACTCAATCTCACTTTCTATTTCTGGAGGGAACAAAACAGCAAAGCTCATTACTTACACAGTGAGGAAGAGAGAAGGGTGCTTATAGTCAGTTTTCATCTTCACGGTTATATTATCGTGGATTTATCATCAAGAGAACAGAGGGAAAGGATATTCCAACAACTGCACCATTATCTGTACAGGATGTGACCTCACTGTGATCTTACTGTATATAGTGCAGAGAATCCGCAACGCTCCGGACTCCCGCTAAGGACATCTCCCAATAAGCGCATTTATTTTGGTGTAAGTCATTTTTTTCAAGAGAAAGAGTCACAGAGACAGAGAGAGACTTGGGGCAGATGCATCAATTTTCAGATGAAGAGTTCGATCCATCCCGCAATCTCTCGCCTGCATACTGGCCCTCTGCATTCGATGGCAGGCAGGAACACTTACCTGCAGGGGCAGCTCTTCCCTTAGGAGCTGTCCCTTATGATGAGAAGTATTCCAGGTTTATGACGCGGGAGTCCTTCTGCACATGGGTAGTCAGGGGAAAAGGAGAGGGATCGTAAGGATCCCTCTCCGGTGAATTCAACTACATGAAATCCACAGGATTCTGTAGCTAATGCCACCTATGTTGGGGACTTGTCATTCTCTGCCTCTGGGTCTCTACAGAGATCACTGCAGCCGCTGCCACCCAACTGGAAGGCCACATACCTAAATGACCCATATTGTGCCAACGCTATTTCTCGCTGTTATTATCGCGCCACTCTCAGCTTCTTACCGGGCATTTAATAACGCTAAATCTTTGGAACTAAATTATGTGGAACCCACTTTAATATATCAACAATAAGAATATCACCTAAGACAAGTGCCTTTATTTTATGGTAAACCTGTGCCCGGGAGTACCCACTTATCCAGACAGGGAAACATACCTGATTTCTCCCACTCAGTCATTTTTATCTTCCAGCCAAGAAATCGGTTTCCTTTTGAGGTTTTCAGGGCTTTCTGCTGCTCCTCCTGGTGCTTGAAAAAGACCAGGCCGTACCTCTGCTTGGGTGGGCCGTGCACCTGTACAGCCAGCAGCTCCCCGTACTTCTTAAACTCCTTACAGAGGGCAAATTTAAAGTCTGTAGCTGGAATCAAAACACAGAAATCCGTAACGCAACCAGAACAACCAATCAGAGCATCACATTACACCAGAAGAACTGTGCCTGGATCCAGGACCACATAGTGCCCCAGTAGCGGGCAATAGGTGAAGCCACCCTGTAACCTATGTAGGTGATGGTACATTGGGGGGAGATGTAGGAAACGTTGTTACGGGGGAGAACGTTATGTGCACCGATACTGCTTCTGCCCCATGTATAGGAAGCGGCAGTGCGGGCTGAATGACCGATGTTCATACATCTTGTTGATCTACCTTCCTGCTTCATCCTCATAATGAGGCGAAACTGGAAATGGTATAGCGGCACGATATAGTACATCTTCCCCATTGTCCTCTGCTCTCACCTATAGCTTGACCACAATGGCTGCACAGAGAACCCTGCGGTGGGATTACAGACAGGAAGTCCGGTCTACAGCACGGAACCTTGTATGTTACAGCGAGGCTTTTTCAAGTCGAATTGAGATGGGGTACCCAGAGGAGGGGGGGGGGGGGCTCGGGAACAGGAGATCAGCGCTACAGTAGCGCTGCAGGAGGATGACGACTTGTCGAAAAATTTTGGGAAATATTGAATAGGTGGAATCAGGATTCGCCCTTAAAAAGTCGAAAACTGCCGTCTTTTCGACAGCCGGCAGTTTTAGACTTCGATTGAATATACCCCTAAGGCCCTTAGTGAGTTGCAGAGTCGCTCTGTACAGCAGCGATTTCTGTGCATTCAGTATGTTAGGGAAAAGTGCTATTTTCTGGCATTAGGAGCAGCGCTAACGGGATAGAATCAGTGATATAAACACTGCGTCATGCTACATCTAGTAATCACCACTAACAACACAGACCTACCTTTACGACGCCCGGGGCCACTCTCAACTTTTATCCCAAAACCTTTGCGAGGTTCTTTGTTCTCACGCAGCGGCTGGGATGGAGGGGCGGGGACTGCGGCACATCCGTCACTGGAGTCACTCTCGGCGTCACTGCTGTAACATAACGAATCCAGTCAGACCTGACATATAACAGCTGTGTAGCCGGCGCTGCACCAACTACAGAGGAACTACAACTCCTGGGGGGAAATTTACTAAAGTGCAGGTTCTTAGAAGTAGAGCTGTTGCCATAGACACCGATAAGATTCTATTTATCATTTATCTAGCACCTTTTAAAGACGACAAGAGTTAGAATTGGTTGCTATGGGCAACATCTGCCCCTTGGCATGCTGCTGGTGAGCTATATATTACCAAATGTTAGACTGTAAGCTCACACGGACAAGACGGTACTCTTCTCCGAGCACTATTCCTGTCAGCAGTGAGGGTAAGGTAGGTCCCAGAGCAGTGTAATTTGCTACAGCTAGATTATAGGAGCATATTAAGGACTGGCTTGGAGGATTTTAATACCTACCGGTAAATCATTTTCTCTTAGTCCGTTGAGGATGCTGGGGTCCATTTCATGACCATGGGGTATAGACGGTTCCGCAGGAGCCATGGGCACTTTAAGACTTTTCAAGGTTGTGAACTGCCTCCTCCCTCTATGCCCCTCCTCCAGACCTCAGTTATAGGAACTGTGCCCAGGGAGACGGACATTTCAAGGAAAGTATTTACTTTTAATTTAATGGCGAGATTCTTACCAGCTCACACCTCAACCATGCCACACAAGATGGCATTCAACATAACACACGCCAACAGGCATGAACCATTTACAGCAACATGCTGAAAACAAATTTAACACAACTTGTGTAACTAACTGAACAAAACTGCAGGTAAAGTACGCACTGGGTCGGGCGCACAGCATCCTCTACGGACTAGGAGAAAAGGTTTTACCGGTAGGTATTAAAATCCTGTTTTCTCATACGTCCTAGAGGATGCTGGGGTCCATTTCATGACCATGGGGTTTATACCAAAGCTCCAGTACGGGCGGGAGAGCGCGGATGACCCTGCAGCACCGATTGACCAAACTTGAGGTCCTCATCGGCCAAAGTGTCAAACTTATAAAATTTAGCAAAAGTGTTTGACCCTGACCAAGTGACTGCTCGGCAAAGTTGCAATGCCGAGACCCCCCGGGTAGCCGCCCAGGACGAACCCACCTTCCTAGTAGAATGGGCCTTCACCGACTTTGGCAACGGCAAACCAGCCGAAGAACGAGCGTGCTGAATCGTACCTCTGATCCAGCGCGCAATGGTCTGCTTGGAAGCAGGACACCCAATCTTGTTGGGAGCATACAGGACAAACAGAGTCTCTGTTTTCCGTATCCGAGCTGTTCTAGCGACATAAATCTTCAAAGCTCTCACCACATCAAGAGACTTTGACTCAGTGAACGTGTCAGTAGCCACTGGCACCACAATAGGTTGGTTTATATGGAAAGACGAAACCACCTTTGGAAAAATTGTTGACGAGTTCTTAACTCTGCCTTATCTTCATGAAAATCAGGTAAGGGCTCTTGTGAGACAAGGCCCCCAACTCAGACATCCGCCTTGCGGATGCCAAAGCCAAAAGCATCACCACTTTCCAAGTGAGAAACTTCAATTCTATCTCCTGCAGAAGTTCAAACCAATCTGATTGAAGGAACTGCAACACCACATTAAGGTCCCATGGTGCCACTGGAGGCACAAATGGAGGCTGGATGTGCAGAACCCCTTTCACGAATGCCTGAACTTCTGGAAAGGAGGCCAATTGTTTTTGAAAGAAAACTTATAAGGCCGAAATCTGGACCTTGATTGACCCCAATCTAAGGCCCGCATCCACACCAGCCTGCAGAAAATGGAGAAAACGTCCCAACTCAAACTCTTCCGTAGGAGCCTTCTTGGATTCACACCAAGACACATATTTTCTACAAATACGGTGGTAATGTTTAGACGTTACTCCATTCCTGGCCTGAATAAGAGTGGGGATGACTTCCTTGGGAATACCCTTTCGGGCTAGGATCCGACGCTCAACAGCCATGCCATCAAACTTAGCCGCGGTTAAGTCTTGATACACACACGACCCCTGCTGTAGTAGGTCCTCTCGAGGAGGAAAAGGCAGACAATCTTCTATGAGCAACTCCTGAAGATCTGGATAGCAAGCCCTCCTTGGCTAGTCTGGGGCAATGAAGATTGCTCAAACTCTTGTTCTTATTATTTTGAGAACTTTTGGAATCAGTGGAAGTGGAGGGAAAACATATACCGACCGAAACACCCACTGGGTCAGCAGTGCATCCACTGCAATTGCTTGAGGGTCTCTCGACCTGGAACAATATCTCTGAAGCTTCTTGTTTAGACGAGATGCCATCATGTCTACTTGAGGAACTCCCCAAAGACTTGTCACCTCTGCTTGGTGGAGGCCCCACTCTCCTGGTTGGAGATCATGTCTGCTGAGGAAGTCTACTTTCCAGTTGTCCACTCCCGGAATAAAAATTGCTGACAGAGCTCTAACATGTCTTTCTGCCCAGAGGAGAATCCTTGTCACCTCTGCCATTGCCGCTCTGCTTTTGTTCCGCCTTGCCTGTTTATGTACGTGACTGCTGTTACATTGTACGACTGGATCTGCACAGGATCTTGAAAAAGATGTACCGCTTGTAGAAGGCCGTTGTAAATGGCTCTCAATTCCAGAACGTTTATGTGAAGGCAGGCTTCCTGACTTGACCATTTTCCTTGGAAGCTTTCCCCCTGTGTGACAGCTCCCCAGCCTCGGAGACCTGCATCCGTGGTTATTAGGACCCAGTCGTGAATCCCAACCCTGTGCCCTTCTAGTAGGTGAGAACTGTGTAGCCACCACAGGAGCGAAATCCTGTCTTTGGGGGACAGGATTATTTTCCGGTGCATGTGTAGGTGGAATTCGGACCACTTGTACAACAGGTCCCACTGGAATACTCTGGCATGAAATCGGCCAAATTGTATGGCCTCGTAGGCCCCTACCATTTTCCCCAACAACCGAATGCATTGATGGATCGACACGCTTGTTGGTTTCAATATTTGTTTGACCATTTTCTGGATTTCCAGAGCCTTTTCCACTGGAAGAAATACTCTCCGTACTTCTGTGTCCTGAATCATCCCTAAAAGGACAATCTTGTCGTCGGTTACAACTGCGACTTTGTAAAATTCATGATCCAACCGTGTTGTTGGAGTATTGACAGGGAGAGTGCGATGTTCTGCACCAACTGTTCCCTGGATCTCGCTTTTATCAGGAGATCGTCCAGATAAGGAATTATATGGACTCCTTTTAAACGAAGGAGGACCATCATCTCCACCATCACCTTGGTGAATACCCTCCGTGCTGTGGAGAGTCCGAACGGCAATGTCTGGAACTGGTAATGGCAATCCTGTACTGCGAATCTCAGATAAGCTTGGTGAGGAGGATAAATGAAAACATGCAAGTAAGCATCCTTTATGTCTACTGACACCATGAAGTCCCCCTCCTCCAGACTGGAAATCACTACCCTCAGGAATTCCATCTTGAACTTGAACCTTTTCAGGTAGAGATTCAGATTTTTCAGGTTTAAAATCGGTCTGACCGAGTCCGTCCGGCTTCGGAACTACAAAAAGGCTTGAATAAAAAACTTCTCCTTGCTGTGCCATGGGTACCAGGACAATGACCTGATCCTGACATCATTTTTGAATTGCCGTGGTTACTGCCTCTCTACTCGAAAGAGAAGCTGGCAAGGGGGGACGTCTTAAAACTCTAGTTTGTACCCATGGGACCCTATTTGTAAGACACTATTTGTAAGACCCATTGATCCAGGCCAGATTGAATCCAAATTTGGCTGAAAAGTTTCAGACGTGCTCCCATCCGAGTGGACTCCCACAAGGGAGCCCCAGCGTTATGCTGCATATTTGGCAGAAGCAGGGGTGGACTTCTGCTCCTGCGATCCGGGAGATGCTGCGGATTTCTTTCCTTTTTCCCTTCCCCTACCTGCAAAAAAGGGGGAACCTTTGGGCTTTTTGTATTTGTTGGGCCGAAAGGACTGCATGCGAGAGTGATGTGTCTTTTTCGCCGGTGTAGGAGCATAAGGCAAGAATGTCGACTTACCTGCGGTAGCCGCTGAGACTAACGCATCCAGCGCATCTCCAAACAAGGCCTCACCTTTATACGGGAGAGCCTCCATATTTCTTTTGGAATCTGCATCAGCATTCCACTGGGGAATCCACAACGCCCTCCGAGCCGATACTGCCATGGTAGCGGTTCTTGATCCCAAGAGACCAATATCTTTCATGGTTTCTAGTACGTACGCAGCAGCGGCTTTTATATGACCTAACGTTAGGAGTATCTCGTTTCCATCTATTGTGTCAATGTCTAATGACAAGTTTTCTGACCACTTCTCAATAGCACTACTCACCCACTCACAGACAATGGTAGGCCTGAGTAGTGTCCCATTGGCCACATCAATAGATCACCTCACTCACTTGCGGTCTGTCGGCTCCTTAAGTGAAGCCATTCCAGGCGCAGGGAGAAACACCTTTTCTCTTTTATGACAGGGCCCTGTCTAAAATGTGGGGTGACTCCCACCTTTTGGAAAAAGGTAAGCTGCCTGAATTCCTTTTGGGAATCTGAAATTTCTTTTCAGGTTAAATTAGACTCCCTCCAAGAGACTGTTCAACTCCTGAGGTGGAGGGAAAATTACATTACAGTACTTCTTTACTAAAGTAAACCCTCTCCTTGTGGTAAAAGAGGGGGCTTCGTAACTTCTAACACCTCCTTTATAGCTAAAACATGTTTTGAATGCTTTTTGCTAACTTAGGACCTATTCCCCTGGAATCACTAGTGTCGACACAGGAATCAGAGTCCGCGTCGGTATCAGTTTGTACTACTTGTGCAAATTTGTATGTGACCCAGAGGTGTCCCTGTGGATGAAAGGCAGAACTATTAAAAATCACATCTTCAACAGATTATGGGGTATATTCAATTGCGGTCGAATTCATAAAAATGTCAAAAAACAGGTTATTTTCAAAACAAGAAAACTGTTGAATTGGTTTCGACAATTCAATACAGTACTTTTCGACAAAAACCTGCCGCTTAATTTTCGACTTTTTACAATTCGACTTTTTTGCAATTTGACATATCTGCAATGTTAAAAATGCGGCTTTTTGACAAAAGTATATTCAATTGAAAATGTCGATTCGACAACAGTGCTTTTCGACAGTCATTTCGTCAATTTCATTCTGCCTCATTTTTCTGTCGTGAGCTGATAACATTTTTTAATAACATGTATTTTTTGGTGCTTTTTTGATTGCTAATAGCATATCTATTTATATTTGGAGGGATTACCTACTTGGTTTGTCTATTTATGAGCCACAAGTATTATTTAAACGATTTTTTAAAAGAATATTTTTTTTTTACTGACTACAATAATGGAGAGTTCAGAGCATGTTTTTCAGTTGGAAGGGGTGTTGAAAGTGTTAAAAATCCTGAAAAAAATTGTGCGGGGGTCCCCCCCCCCCCCCCTAAGCATAACCAGCCTCAGGCTGGTCCTGGTTGTAAAAATACAGGGTAAAAATTGACAGGGGTTCCCCCATATTTTAACAACCAGCACCAGGCTCTGCGCCTGGTCCTGGTGCAAAAAATACGGGGGACAAAAGACGTAGAGGTTCCCGTATTTTTAACAACAGCACCGGGCTCCACTAGTCAGCCCCCTATCCGCCGCCCCTGCTTGGGGAGGGGGGTGGGGGGGGGGGGGGGGGTGGAGAACAGCTTCGTCTTTTGTCCCCTGTATTTTTTGCACCAGGACCGGGCGCAGAGCCCGATGCTGGTTGTTAAAAAGAGGATTTTGGTACTTACCGATAAATCCATTTCTCTGAATCCTCTAGGGGACACTGGAGTCCTATACAGTAGGGGTGTGAAGCCTTGAACCAGAGGTGTGGCACAATCTAAAAATAGCATTGTCTCCACAGCCGGTTCCTCCCCCTTCACATCCCTCCTCCCTCAGTTTGAAAAATTTGACTGAGAGAATAGGACATGATACTATAGCACATGGCGAGGAACCGTACAACCGTACAACATAACAAACAGCGTCCAATAACTCTTAACCAAATAACTAACGCTGTTTATACGAACTGTTTAAAACAAGAACTTTGAACACAGCAGGTTGACAGCACCGAGGCGGGCGTCCAGTGTCCCCTAGAGGATTCAGAGAAATGGATTTATCGGTAAGTACCAAAATCCTCTTTTCTCTTTCATCCACTAGGGGACACTGAAGTCCTATACAGTAGGGGACGTCCCAAAGCTTTCCCCCAGGGAGGGAGTGCTGTCGGTGGCCTGCAAAACTAAACGTCCGAAGTTAGATTCTCCGGACGCAAAAGTATCAAACTTGTAAAATTTTGCGAACGTGTGGGCTGAAGACCACGTCGCCGCCCTACAAAGTTGAGTAGTGGAAGCACCCCTGGCAGCCGCCCACGAGGCACCCACTGATCGGGTAGTATGAGCAGCCGTCTGAACCGGAACCTGTTTGCCACAGGAAATATAAGCTTTGCGAACGGCAAGTCTAATCCATCTAGCCAAAGACTGCTTAGACGCTGGCCAACCCTTCTTTGGCCCATCGTAAAGAACAAACAAATGGTCCGACTTTCTGAAGGACAACGTAACCTGTACATATACCCGTAAAGCACGGACAACATCCAATGACACATCCTCATCTGTGATACCCTGGAAGGATGGGACCACTATTGGCTGGTTCACGTGAAACCCCGAAACCACCTTCGGGAGGAAATCTGCTCTTGTACGGAGTTCCGCCCTATCCTCATGAAAAACTAAGAAAGGACTCTTACAGGATAAGGCTCCCAACTCAGAAACCCGCCTTGCCGAAGCCAAGGCAAGTAATAACGTGACCATCCACGAGAGATATTTCAGGTCTGTGCTGGTCAACGGCTCAAAAGTCGGTGACTTCAAATATTCTAACACCAAATTTAAGTCCCATGGTGCCGTGGGAGGGCGAAAAGGGGGTTGAATCCTCAAAACCCCTTGTAAAAAGGTTTGAATCTCTGGCAAGGATGCTAACCGCTGTTGAAAAAGGATGGAGAGAGCCGAAATCTGAACCTTCAAAGAGCCCAGTCTGAGTCCTCCCTCTAGACCGGCCTGAAGGAAAAGTAGAAGTCGAGATAAATGGAAATTCGTTGAATTCCATCCCCGCTCCTGACACCAAGCCATGTACCGTCTCCAAGTCCTGTAGTAGTGCCTGGCTGTGACCGGTTTCCTAGCGGCAATCATTGTAGGAATGGCCGTTCGTGGGATCCCTCTGTTCCTTAAGATCCGGGTCTCAATAGCCACGCCGTCAAACGCAGCCCGTTCAGGTCGGGGTGTAGGAACGGTCCCTGAGATAGCAGGTCCTCTCTCTGAAGTAATCTCCAAGGATCTCCTGCAAGTAACCCCCGCAGGTCGGAGTACCAACTCCTGCAGGGCCAATCTGGTGCGATTAGAATGGCCAACACTCGTTCCTGTTTTACCCTTTTTAGAACCCTGGGTATGAGTGGGAATGGGGGAAATATGTAAACCCTCCTGTAACACCAAGGAAGTGTTAATGCGTCCACTCCTTCTGCTGCTGGATCTCGCGTCCTTGACACATATCTGGGTAGTTGATGGTTTTGTCGAGACGCCATTAGGTCCACCTGAGGCAGACCCCATCTTCTCACAATCATGTTGAAAATCCGTGGATGAAGGCACCACTCTCCCGGATGCATGTCCTGGCGACTGAGATAATCTGCTTCCCAGTTCTCCACACCTGGAATGAACACTGCCGAGAGAATGATGTCTTGTCTTTCTGCCCACAACAAGATCTTTGTGGCTTCTCTTAACGCCATCCTGCTCTTTGTTTCACCTTGACGGTTTATGTAAGCCGTCATTGTGACATTGTCTGACTGAATTCTGATGTGTTGTTTCATGACTAGGTCTTCTGCTAAGAGAAGACCATTGTAGACTGCTCTTAGTTCGCGGATATTTATGGGTAGTTTGCTCTCCTGTAGCGTCCACCGACCCTGAAACTGATGGTCCTCTAGGACGGCTCCCCAACCTCTGAGACTGGCATCCGTTGTCAGGATCCTCCAATCCCAAATGCCGCATTTCTTGCCAGCTGTAAGGTTCTTGTGCAATGACCACCATATCAACGAGACCCGTACTTGTGGTTGAAGTCGGATTCTCCGATGGAGAAGCCAGTGCGAGCCTGCTCCCTGAGCAATGAGGTTTATTTGGAATGGTCGGGAATGAAGTCTGCCATACTGGAGAGCTTCGAATGACGCCACCATTTTTCCGAGAAGTTGCACACAGAGGTGCAGAGACACGGTTTGCGTCCTCAGTACCTGAGCCACTAATCGCTGTAAGTCCTGGACCTTGTTCTCTGGTAGGAACACACGTAATAGGACCGTGTCCAAGATGAGACCGAGGAATTGAATCCGTTGAGTCGGTATGAGGTTGGACTTTTGGAAATTGACAATCCATCCATGTTGAATTAGAAATTGATGGGATGTCTGGACATCCTTGAGCAGTCGATTCTGAGATGGAGCCTTGATCAGTAAATCGTCCAGATAAGGTATAATCGTGACCCCCAACAGTCTCAGTCCTGCAACCATGATCGCCATGATCTTTGTGAAAATTCTTGGGGCTGATACTAGACCGAACGGCAAGGCCCTGAATTGGTAGTGATCCGCCACCAGTGCGAACCTTAAGTAAGCCTGGTGAGGAGTCCAGATTGGGATATGCAGATATGCATCCTTTATGTCCATGGACACCATGAACTCGCCCTGCTCTAGGCCTGCAATGACCGATTGGATTGATTCCATCTTGAATTTGTACACCCTTAAGAACTGGTTGAAAACTTTTAAATTGAGTATTGGTCTGACCGTCCCGTCTGGCTTTGGCACGACAAAAAGATTGGAATAGAACCCCGTTCCTCTCTGAGAAGCTGGAACCGGAATGATGACCTCTGCTTGTAGCAATTTGAGAATTGCTGCCCGTAGTGCTCCTGCGTTTTGAGGGCACCGAGGCAATCCTGTTGTAAAAAACTGACTGTGAGGCCTCTGTTGAAATTCCAGCTTGTATCCCTGAGAGATTAAGTTGTTCACCCAAAGCTCTGGCGAGGTTTTGGCCCAGATGTCCCGAAAACCTTCCAGTCGGCCGCCCACCAAGGGGGACCCCAGGTGAGCTGGGAGGCCGTCATGCCACGGTCTTGTCAGCAGGTTTATCGTGCTTTCTGTTTGCTGCTTGTGAGCGGCCTCTACCTCTGCCCCCACGCGCTTGTGTACCGAAACCCCTTCCTCTGGCTCGAAAGGACTGAGATCTAAATGAAGTAAATGCCGGTCCCAAATAACCTCTCCTAGTCTGTGGAGCGGTTCTCGTATAAGGAGTAGGCAGAAAAGTGGACTTCCCCGCTGTAGCCTGCGAAATCCACTTGTCTAATTCTGGTCCGAACAGCATTTCACCCCCAAAGGGGATGGATTCTACCGCCTTTTTGGTCTCCGAGTCTCCCTGCCATTCTCTGAGCCATAAAATCCGTCTAGCCGATATGGCCGATGCAGATATGCGCGATGCTATTCTGCTAATATCTTTAGAAGCTTGACACAAGTACGATGCAGATTCTCGAATGTGTTCCGCCAGTTGGGTAATCTCTTCCAAACTGTTTTCCTCCTCAATAGCTTGTACAATACGGCCGGACCATGCACCCATGGCCTTGTTGACCCAAGCACAGACGATCGCAGGTCTCTGCGCTGCACCAGCTGCGACAAAAATTTACTTTAACGCAGTGTCAACTTTACGGTCTGACGCGTCCTTTAAAGTAGTGACGTTAGGGATCGGTAAAATTGTCTTTTTTGACAACCTTCCTAGTGAGGCATCCACTTAGGGGATAAGTTACCTGAAACCGTTTCGGAAATTGAAACCGTTTGTCAGGTTGTTTCCAAGCCTCCTCTATCTGAGATTCTAGGGATTTAGGAATAGGAAACACTGCTGAACGCGGCTTCTGGGATTCGAACAAATCGAAATCTTCCGGCTCCCGTATTTCCTCGTCCTTAAAGCTTAGGATCTCTTTTACAGCGTCAATTAAGGAGTCTAGACCTGAGATTGCCGAGTCCTCTTCTGGAAAGTCGGCGTCTAGGTTAGGTTCAATTAACTCACCTTCCTCCGTATCAAGAAGAAAACCCTCTTCCTCTTCTGATTCTGGTATCATAGGGAGAGTTCTTTTAACAGCCTTGCGCACACTTGTGTCTGCGTGTGCGGGCGGCGTTAACCTGATTAGAAATTCCTCCATCGTCTTTGAGAATCCCGCAGCCCATTCTTATTCCTGCTTGCGCGATTCTGCCATCTCCATGGAGATTCTGTTAGCAAGGTTGTCTTCCCATGCCTTAGCCAGAGCACTGCTCCCCTGTGGCGCGTCCTTGTCTAAGCAGGAGTCGCACACCCCGGAGCTGCCAACCCGCGTGCTCTTCTTGTTACATTTCGTACAAACATAACAGGTCTTAGAGGTCTTGGTTGCCTTAGACATGTTGTTTTGAAAAACCCTGAACCAGGGTAACCCGCCGCGCTTTTACCCTTTAAAACTAGGAAGAGAAAGACTGGGAGATGATGGAAGCGAAGGTATTGGATCCGGCTGGAATTACCTGTCCTTTTCGTATATAAAAAAGAGCAGGTAAGTAACGGTATCTTTACTTTAATTAAATAAAAAAATAAATAAATAATAAAAAAAAAAAAACACCAGCCGACTCGTAATCCTCACACCCCAACTGTAATCAGCTACGATGTTGGAGTTGGTATACACTTGCTTCCGTGAATTTTCTGCGGGATCTTTGACACAGAAGCCCCTTGAAAATATAAATTGTAAAGTAATATTACTTTTCAGGGGGTGGTCTTCTGTATGCCGGCGGTCGGGCTCCCGGCGCTCAGTATACCGGCGCCGGGAGCCCGACATCCGGCATACCGACACTTATTTTCCCTCGTGGGAGTCCACGACCCCCATAGAGGGAGAATAAAATAGTGTGGCGCGCGTAGCGCGCCACCGTGCCCGTAGCGTGGCGAGCGCAGCGAGCCCGCAAGGGGCTCATTTGCGCTCGCCACACTGTCGGTAAGCCGGCGGTCGGGCTCCCGGCGCCGGTATGCTGGTCGCCGGGAGCCCGACCGCCGGCCAGCCGTAGTGAACCCCTTTCAAGGAGATCCTCATATACTGTAAATATATTTTACACCAGCAGAGGGAGCTGTTGTCTAACGATCACACTGCTATATGTTACTATGCACTATGCAGGCAGTGCAGCAGGGGGAGCTAGTTCTGTAATAAGCAGTCTTTTCCTTACTTTACTGGGGGAGGGGGAAGACCCATCCCATTATCCCATTCTGGCGCCATAATCATTAACTATGGCCCCCACTAAATGTCTGCCACACATATGCTTAATGTCTGTTCCTACATATGATTTTACTTTTTTATACTGGCTTGTACTTTAAACGTACTTGCTGCTTTGGCTCCCCTCCCGCTGGCTGGCGCGCGCCGAGTCTCGACGCTCGGCGAACAGACTTTTCCCCCCTACTAGCCGGCGCGCTCCGTACCCGCTGGCCGGCGTGCGCCTTGACAGCCCCGTAGTGGCGCCTGTGCTCCGCTTCGGCTGTTTGTCCTTGTGCAGCGCGCCTCTCTGCCGTCGCTCCCTGCTCACTGGGAGGACGGGCTGAGTCCCGCGCCGCACTCTGCTCCCGCGCCCGCCGCTGTAGCTGCAAGAGGGGGTCTATTTCTATTCTCAGGAGCCAGCAGTAGGAAAGACTTTCAAGGGAAGGATAGAAGAAAATAAATAAATTAATAAAGTACATGAAGTACCCTAGTCTAAACTACATCTTCCTTCAACCAGTACTCACTGTTAGGAAGACTTGGAGGATCTCCTGTGGAGAGAGGCAGGTCCCTTCAATAGGGATCTTTGTCTCTCCAATATATATGTGTGTCTTTGTCTGCCTTTTAGTAGGTGGACGCAGCACACTCTTGTTTAAATCAGGAGCTCTGTGCTCCCACGTGCTTCACCTCAAGCACAATTTTTTAAACTGAGGGAGGTGGGATGTGAAGGGGGAGGAACCGGCTGTGCACACAATGCTAATTTTAGATTGTGCCACACCTCCGGTTCAAGGCTTCACACCCCTACTGTATAGGACTCCAGTGTCCCCTAGTGGATGAAAGAGAAATATGGGGGAACCCCTGTGAATTCCCCCCCCCCCTATTTTTACAACCAGGACCGGCTCAAAGAGCCCGAGGCTGGTTATGCTTAGGAGGGGGGACCCCACTGAATTTTTTTCAGGATTTATTCATCACTTTTGTGATGTCCATGAAGTCGAATCCAGGCCGCCCACTATTCGTCAATTGGTCCATTTTTCGACAAGGGGACTGTCGAATCCGTTATTAATTGAATATGTCGAATTCTGGTCCCGGGTGGAGGTTTCGCCTGTCGAATTGTGTCGAATCCAAGTCGAATTCACGCCGGAATTCGACCGCTATTGAATATACCCCTATATTCAGTTTTCTGTATGAGATTCAGTCCAACCTCTTACTGATATGATTCACACTGTCATGTAACCTTTCAGCCAGTCAGGCCCTTGGTTTCATATTACACCTTTGTGTCTTTAACATGTCTCCCACAGAGGAAGAGTTCCCTGCCACAGACATGTCACACACGTGCACAACCACACCACAGACACACTGGGACTTATAGGGGACAGACCCACAGTAAAATCTGTCAGAGGGACACAGATAGGATTTGCCAGCTCACAACCCAGTGCCAGTAACACAATGTCTGTGAACACAAAATGCCCAATGACATGCAGCGCTTTTATAATGCTAATCACACAAATATAGAGCACCAAATTCACTGTGGCCCCCCATGTACTGCACCCTAGTGGAGGAGGACTAGCGTTGTCTCTGCAGCCTGAGGAGAGAGAGAAAATGGTGCTGAGCAGTGCGCTGGCTGACTGAGGAGGAAGCTCCACTCTTCAATGGCGTGTTTCTCCTCAGCTTTTATGTGGTAATTTTTTATACTGGCAGGGGTAGGACTGTGCCTCAGCAACTTATGCCCTTAATTTATGCCAGTTTCCATAGGTTTCATGCTGCCCGGGGCGCCCCCCCGCACCCTGCAGTGCCTGTGTATGTGTGGGCAACATGGCGTGTTGCGCTCCCGCCAGCCGCGCGGTACCTTTAGCCGTCACTTTCTTGATTGAGGATCTGTCTTTTAACACTCACCTGTCTTCTGACTTCTGTCTCTGTGAGGGGGGTGACGGCACGCTGTGGGAGTGAGCATCTAGGCACGGCTAGCGTTCAGTTCCCTTCAGGAGCTAATGGTGTCCTGTCAGCCAGAAGCAGAGCCATGAAACTCTTTAGGAAGTTGGTTCCTACTTCTGCCCCCTCACTCCCACGAAGCAGGGAGACTGTTGCCAGCAGTTCTCCCTGAAAATAAAAAACCTAACATAAGTCTTTTCAGAGAAACTCAGTAGAGCTCCTCTGGAGTGCATCCAGTCTGCCTGGGCACATTTCTAAAAACTGAGGTCTGGAGGAGGGGCATAGAGAGAGGAGCCAGTTCACACCCTTGAAAAGTCTTAAAGTGCCCATGGCTCCTGCGGAACAGTCTATACCCCATGGTCATGAAATGGACCCCAGCATCCTCTAGGACGTATGAGAAAACTAGTTTAGCGACTTCAATTTGGCACAGAATTTGCTGGTTTTGTTGAACCAATAGCGCACGTTTTACATAAGAAATATTACTCACAAAGTTTATATCATCAGTTAGGGTCTCAAGGTTTTATTAGCGGGCCAATAGATGCTAGGAGTAATTAATTAATGGGCTGTAATTAAGAAAACTAATTTTCCCACGTCTGTATTCAAAGATGGGCCACAGGGATTGGGGCGTGGCTGAACAGCCACAGGAAATGGACGCCATTCTCACGCACCACATGGCGCCATTGTAAGTGCTTTTCCAGTAAATGACGAAATAAGGAATGTCGCTCAGCAGCCATAACAGCCCTACTCCAAAGGCACGTAGTATAAATGTGTGGCCCCGCCGGAGGTGATAGGGGTATATAGGGAAGGAGCATCAGTTTAGCCCGCGGCAGCGCCCAGCCGCCATAACTGGCCTGATTTCCGGTATATCATACTCGCTGCCATGTCACCACACCATACACACTGTCACAGTGTAGGAGGAGAAAGCCTCCCTTCCTCTCCTCTCCATGAAACTCTGTTCTGTTTAGAGTGAAACGCGTTGGATTTATATACTTTTATTTTGCACTGCTTTTCTGGATCTCCTTCTAGACTTCAAGAGCTTTGGACTTGTCTCTGGCAAACAGGGAGTCACTTCTGGGTTTCCATAGACTTACAGATAAGCCAGATCCCAAATAATATCATGTAAGCGGTTATAATAGACTGCAGCATATTTATATGCCTTTTAAAAATGGCTACTCTATGTTGGGTCTTCTGCTATCTCCATGTTTTATCCCCTACAAGGGCACAGTGATATGAATGTTCCAGGACCAGAAGAAGAACTATCAGATGAACTTACTGTATTTTACATGTTTTGTATATTACGCATAATTATTGCACTCTTAAATAATCCCATTTTTTATACCGCTGCATTATAAACAGACAATGACCCCCCTTTCCTGTCTATAAATCAGTTTGCATGTTCGTCTTAGCGATCGGCTTAATATGTGAGCACTAACCCCATCTCCGAAGTCACGTCACAGTCCTCCGGTGTCGCGTCACAGCCAGCCTGTTCCGCAGCCTCCATGGAATGATGGAAAGCCAGCTTGCTGGCTTGGTTGGCGAAATCCAGCTTAGATACAATTGAGAATTCCCAATAAGTTAAATGAATAAAAAGAAATAAATAAAAAAAATAAAAGCATTAAAATGTAACGAGCGCTCTATATGAAACGAGAGCAGAGACGCGTGAGGGTAAATACTACAGGGAATGGGCAGTATATGAAATACTCTACGCAGCAATCTCTCCAATTCAGGTTTTGCATAAATATAAACGTCAGAGATTTTGAGAAGCAGATTTGCCATGCTGGACCGCGGTCTGATCAGGGTATTAAGTCTAACGGTCAAGTATTTGTGCAAAAATGTTAATATTAGTTGAGACTAAGCATAACTGTCCATTCACCTAGTCCAATATAACCATGGCGGTCTCAGCTTCCCCACCCTCCCAGGCTGGTCACCCAGATCGTGAATCGTCAGTACAAGCGTCACCTAGAAGCTCAGAGACGCAAGGCTGGTGCTCAGCTAGAAAATGCTTGACGTCGGCCTAAAAAGTGCAGAGGAGACCGTGCTTAGAAACATAGAATTTGTCGGCAGATAAGAACCACTTGGCCCATCTAGTCTGCCCCTTATTTTTTTTTTATATTCTTTTTATCACTAACCTTATTTGATCCTTATTTCTTTGTAAGGATATCCTTATGTCTATCCCATGCATGTTTAAATTGCTCTACTGTCTTAGCCTCTACCACCTCTGATGGGAGGCTATTCCACTTGTCCACTACCCTTTCTGTGAAATAATTTTTCCGCAAATTTCCCCTGAACCTCCCCCCCTCCAGTCTCAGTGCATGTCCTCGTGTCCTATTGCTTCTCTTCATTTGGAGAATATTTCCCTCCTGGACTTTGTTAAAACCCTTCATATATTTGAAAGTTTCTATCATGTCCCCCCTTTCCCTTCTCTGCTCCAAACTATACATATTGAGATTTCTTAGTCTTTCTGGGTATGTTTTGTGATGTAGGCCATGCACCATTTTAGTTGCCCTCCTTTGTACAGTTTCTAATGTATTAATATCCTTTTGAAGATATGGCCTCCAGAACTGAATACAGTATTCTAGATGAGGCCGTACCAATGACCTATACAGTGGCATTATTACTTCTTTCTTTCTGCTGCTGATTCCTCTCCCAATGCAGCCAAGCATCTGACTAGCCTTCCTCATTGCCTTGTTACATTGCTTACCTGCTTTTAAGTCATCTGAAAGTGACTCCTAGATCCCTTTCCTCCTCAGTAGTTTCCAGTATAGTGCCATTAATACTGTATTTAGCTTTAAGATTTTTGAGACCCAAGTGCATGATTTTGCATTTTCTGGCATTAAACTGTAATTGCCAGACTCTTGACCATTCCTCTAGTCTACCTAGATCCTCAATCATTTGTTTTACCGCACCTGGTGTGTCTACCCTGTTGCATACCTTTGTGTCATCTGCAAAAAGGCATACTTTCCCTTTAATGCCATTTGTAATGTCACCAATAAAGATATTAAAAAGCACTGGTCCAAGTACAGATCCCTGGGGTACTCCACTGGTAACATTTCCCTCCTGTGAATGCACTCCATTTACCACAACTCTCTGTTTTCTATCCTTCAACCAAGATCTTATCCATTCAATAATCCTAATATCCAATCCCAAACTTTCAAGTTTATTTAGCAGTCTGCGATGTGGAACGGTGTCAAAAGCCTTACTAAAGTCTAGATAAGCTATATCCATGGCTCCACCTTTATCCATCACTTTAGTCACACAATCAAAAAAGTCAATAAGATTTGTTTGACATGATCTCCCCCCAGTGAATCCATGCTGTTTGGGATCCAGTAAATTGCCGGATTTGAGATAATCTACAACTCTTTCTTTTAAGAGTGTTTCCATCAATTTCCCTACTACTGATGTAAGACTCACTGGTCTGTAGTTGTTTGCCTCTCCCTTGCTTCCACTTTTGTGCAGTGGGACTACGTTTGCTCTTTTCCAGTCCCCTGGAATTTCTCCTGTTGCTAATGACTGGTTGAATAATTCTGTCAATGGTGCTACCAGCATCTCTTTAAGTTCTTTTAGTATCCTTGGATGTATCCCATCTGGCCCCATAGATTTGTCCACTTTCAGCTTTGAGAGTTCTGTTAGGACCTTCTCCTCTGTAAATGTACTTGTTTCATTTTCCTGAATATCCCTGCAACTTAACTGTGGCCCCTTCCCCTCTCTTTCAGTAGTAAATACTGAGCAAAAATAATCATTAAGATGATCTGCTATTAAATTGTCTCCTTCAACAAGACTCCCAGTGTCCGTCTTTAGTTTTATAATTCCGCCTTTTGTTTTTCTCTTTTCGCTTATATACCTAAAAAAAGTTTTGCCTCCTTTACCC
Organism: Pseudophryne corroboree; assembly: GCF_028390025.1. Classification (NCBI taxonomy): domain Eukaryota; kingdom Metazoa; phylum Chordata; class Amphibia; order Anura; family Myobatrachidae; genus Pseudophryne; species Pseudophryne corroboree. Next base: position 7,885,473 of record NC_086453.1, on the reverse strand, counting down.
ACTGACTGGGCCATTTTCTCCTCAGCTTGTGCCTTTGCACATCTGATTACCTTCTTTGTCTCCTTCTGTCTAACAAGATATATCTTTTTGTCTTCATTATTTTGTGTCTGCTTATATTTCCTAAAAGCCATCTTTTTTGCTCTCACAATATTTGCTACTTCTTTTTCAAACCACACTGGCTTCCTTTTCCTTGTGTTTTTCCCAACAGTTTTGATACAAAGGTCTGTTGCCTTCAATATTGCACATTTGAATGTTTTCCACCTCTCCTGCACTGTTTCCAAGTTCCTCCACTCTGCCAAAGAATCGCTTACACATTTTCCCATCCCTACAAAATCAGCCTTCCTAAAATCCAACACCTTTGTTTTTGTATGGGACGAGTCAGTCTCTGTCTTAATGCTGAACCATACTGCTTGATGATCACTGGATCCCAGGTTTTCACCCACTTTTACGTCCGATAATCTGTCTCCATTTGTAAGTATTAAGTCTAATATTGCGTCTTTCCGAGTGGGCTCCCTCACCAATTGGTGGAGGGATGCTCCCTGAAGGGAATTTAAAATGTTACTACTTCTAGTGGAACTAGCAACAGACACCTCCCAGTTTACTTATGCAATGGGAGAGGACAGAAGGCTCTTGTGTGGGCGCACTCTTAAATGAAAAACAAATAGAAAAATTTTTTTTTATAAATGTTTTTAGAAGTATTACAGAGAATAATATTAATATATAACTTTTATTGATAGGGTTAAAACAAGATAAACTTCCCACAGATCCTGAGAATCAACGGCGATTCTTGGGGAATTAAAAAATGTCCTGGTCTCTTAAATCGTAAGAGTATGGAAAGGGTTGTAGACATGGAGTAGTCATACCCCCATTTCCCCTGACCAGTACAGTAATACTGTATTAATGGAACCGGGGGTTTTTAAGTCACAACACAGTTTCAATACAATTTAGGCTAAGACTGGCTAGAATGGTAATCAGTAGTCACCACTCAAGGAATTATGCACCTAAGTGTTAATAGCATGCCCTGGCCCTATTTGTGGGCAGGGATTTATGCAAAAGGTAATGGTCAGTTGATATTGAAAGTATTAGAGCAAAGAGAAAATAAAGAGAAAAAATAGAAAAAATAGAAAAAATGTGGTGATACTGCTGTTGGTGTGTGTTGGTCACATAAGAGCGGAAATTAATTCCTGACCTACCACACCAGGTATTCACAGGCAGTCACCTCTCCTGATACTAACCTGGCCCAACGCTGTTTGGCTTCCAAGATCGGACGAGATCGGGCACTGACAGCGTGGTATGGTCGTAGGGATTTATGTGTACACCAATGAGAGTGCACCTATGTAGGGAATTGAAAATGAAAAAAAGAATAATAGGAAAGGAAATTGCAGATAAGATCAGTACGTGAAAATATGTGGATCTGCTTTCCACGTTAGACCCGGTATAGAAGATTCCACTGGTGTGGTATTCTATCCCGAGAATCGTGAATGAGAGTCCACGAAAAATTGGTGAACACAGATTAGGAAGATGTGAGATTATTATCTGCGACAGAGTAATGCAAAGGTTAAGCTGTCATTCGGAGGTATACACAATTCAGGTGGGGCTGAGCCCAATGACCGACCTCCGACGGTCTGACACGTATGAAAATTATAACTTTAGGCAGGTAGATTGCAAACTGGAAGAGTAAGCTGTATTGGGTATTGTAACCCGGTACCGGCAGCATATAACAAGCTGCTAGATGTACTGTACCATGCACATTGGTAGTGTCGATAAGATATTATATCACTTCAAAATTGGCAACGATAAGAGGTATATAATATATATAAAAGCAGACCTATTCTGGTGTGAGTAATATACCCCTGATGGGGAAAGCTATATGAGTTAAAGTACCTAGTTATTATACCACAAAGATTGAAATAATTGGTATGCTGCACAGTACAAGACTAAGATCCTGTTGCAACAATACAGAGTAATATTTGCAGATTGATGAGACTTAAACAGTATGTCCCTGTCAATAGGGGGAAATGTCCGAGCAGATAATGAGTAAACTGACCAAAACTATGGCTGGCAATCAACAGAAGAGTTTAGGTGACTAACAGAATAGCCCTAGATACAAAGAGGCTAAGTGATGGCTGATCTCACGGAAAAAGTCCTTACAATAAGGATAATCTGAGTAATAAGAAGGAGCTTACGAATCTCCAGTGACTTAGATCAGATCCGTTAGAATAGCGCCATGATGTGACTGTGTGGACGGAGTTCCCCGTAGAAAACGCGTTTCACCCTATGGGCTTGTTCACTTCCTGGTTCCGTATAGTGGGGTGGGTTGGGATGATCTTTAAGGGCGGCTGGTGGCATAATTAACCAATAGGAGAGTGCCGCGTGTTGCCGCTGTACCTAGCGGTTGCTAGGCGACGAGATAGCCGAGGTGCAGCCGGAGTTGATTGGAAGACGCGGTCACGCGAGATTGTGGAGCCGCGTGTTACCGCTGTACCTAGCGGTTGCTAGGCGACGAGATAGCCGAGGTGCAGCCGGAGTTGATTGGAGGACGCGGTCACGCGAGATTGTGGAGCCGCGTATCACCGCTGTACCTAGCGGTTGCTAGGCAACTAGTTAACGGAGGTGAAGTTGTAGTTTAAGTTCTGAATGGAAGACGTGATCTCGCGGGATTAAGGACGCCATATTGGTGTAGGGAAAGAAGGGGAACAATATAGAAGGGCAAAGGCGGAAGAGACATAGATAAAAACAGAGCCGCTGGTTGGTTGATAGCCTAGCGCAGGGAGGAATGGTATATGTTGTGAATAGGTGTATACCCAGTTTATATGAATGGATATTTAGTGCATCGGAATAAAAATATGAGTGGGGAAATGAGATTTGTGTGTGGGAGGGATTTGGGAGGATTAGGGTGGGATTTGGGAGGATTAGGGTGAAATGAGTGAGAATGGGGAAAGAGGTAAAAGTGTTGGGAAGGTTGGGTGAAGGGGGGGGGAAAGGGCCGAAAACAGCTGGGTGAGGAAAATGATTAGTGAGTTTGCAATATAAATGTAAGATGTGATAGACATTTGGATGAATGGGTGGGCGATGAATAAAGGTGTGTGGGTTAGTTAGCTGATATCGGTGTAGGAAAATTAGGGAGATGGGGTGATGATGAGGACGTGGCACAGAGATAGGGGGCCCAGGTATGTGATGGCATGTGAGGAGCAGTGTGTGTGTGTATAAGGTGTTGTGATGGGAGTGGGTGTAGGATGGAGGGGGTATGTTTGGTGACATAGGGGTGGGAGGAAGTGCAGTGTGATGTGGTGTGTGGGTGATGTATTGATTGGTGTATATGGGTGGGGGGATTGATGTGTGTGGGTGATGTGATGATGTGGGAGGGGGGGGGGGGAAAAGGGAGAGAAATGGGGTTGTTGATTGTTATGGAAGGGGGGAGGTTAAGGAATGTGAATGTGAAGTGAAGAAGGTGAAGGAATAAATAGGACGAAAGGTGTGTGGAAACTAATAGGATAGAATTGTTCTGATTTATAATGAGGAATTACAGAAAAGCCCCATAATTTATAGTTTCATTGAGGCCAAAGGGCTTCAAGGAGTTGAGTCGAAAAATCCACTCACTTTCTTTTTTGTATAGCTCCTTGGTTAGGTCCCCTCCTCGTACACCCAAGTGAACACAATCCAGGCCAAAGGTCTTGAAGTCCTTGATTGATCCTTGGTGACAAAAATGAAAATGTCTGGCCACAGATGTGAGCTGTTTCATCCTTGCCAGGTCCCTGGAGGCATTGCGGATGTTGCCAAGATGTTCTAAAATTCTCTCTTTGAATTTGCGAGTGGTCATGCCTATATATTTGTAATTGCATCCACAGGTAATACAATAGATCATGGCCTGAGTATTGCAATTAAAGAAATGTTGCAGGGTGACCGATTGGCCATATCTATCCATGACACTGTTGGTTTTCAGGATCTGCGGGCACGCCTTGCACTGACCACAAGGAAAGGAACCTGTGATGGTGGGTTTTTTTGGAGGAGAGGTCATCAAGTGGCTGTGCACTAATTGGTCTTTCATATTTTTTGATCTGCGCCAGCTCATTTGTAGCGGAGAATCAAAGAGTGGTGCAAGATCAGGGTCAAGCTGGAGAATGGGGAGATGTCTGGTTATAGCTTCCTTCAACATTCTCCATTCTGGACAAAAGGTGCCGATGAAGCGGATGGTATCTTCTTGCTCTGTGTTCTTGGTCTTTTTACCAAAGATCAGGTTATCTCTCTTGATGGCTACAGTGGCTGTATATGCGCGTTTAAGTGAGCGTTTACTGTAGCCTCTGACCAGTAAACGCTGAGTAAGTTCATTGCTCTTCACTTTGAAATTGTGATCTTCAGAGCAGTTACGCCTTAAACGCAAATATTCCCCTTTCGGGATATTTTCAATCGTAGGCGGGAAGTGAGAGCTTGTCTGGTAAAGGAGACTGTTGGTTGCAGTCTCCTTACGGTATAATTCTGTTTCCAGGAAGCCGGCCTCAGACCTGTAGACATTGAGATCCAGGAATGGTACCTTTTGAGGACTGATGTAATGTGTCAGGATGATGTTGAGATCATTTTGGTTAAGGGTCTGAATGAAATCCATGAGTAGATTTCTGTTGCCATTCCAAATCATGAATACGTCGTCAATATACCTCAACCAAAGTACTATATGTGTAGTGTATCTTTCATTAGAGGTACTAAATACGTGAATGTGCTCCCACCACCCTAAAAATAGGTTTGCATATGTAGGTGCACATGCCGCGCCCATTGCGGTTCCCCTAATCTGTAAGAAGAATTGGTCTTGAAAAACAAAGTAATTTTTGGAAAGAACAAAATCGAGCAACTGTAGGAGAAAATCAGAGAAATCGGTAGTGTTGGTTTGATCCAGAAAAAACTTGACCGCTGCGAGGCCATGGTGATGGTTAATACTCGAGTACAGTGCCTCAACATCAAGGGTCACCAAGAGGAAATTTTGTTCGAAGTGAATGTCATGAATTTTCCTAAGTAGATCCGAAGTGTCTTGTAAATATGACGGTAGTTCCAGAACAAAATCACGTAAATGTAGATCAAGAAAGCGGCTGGGCTGCTCCAAGATCCCACCTTTCCCCGACATAATTGGCCTGCCAGGTGGCTGATGGATGTTTTTATGAATCTTGGGCAGGAGATAGAATGTTGGGGTTTTGGGATTGTGGACAGTGAGATAAGCCGCCTCTTGTTTGGTGATTGTGCCCTGTGCCCTGGTTTCTTGTATCAAAGACGTATAAGCTTTCAAAAACCTTTTGGTTGGATCACTAAGGAGCTTTTTGTAACACAGAGGATTGAATAACTGTCTGTGTGCTTCAGCAATATACATGTTCTGTGGCCAAAGGACAATATTGCCACCTTTGTCCGATGGTTTGATCACTACATCTCGCCAGGTTTCCATGTCTCGTAAGGCTTGTCTTTCTTTATACTTGAGATTCCTTGGAAATTGTTGATGGCCAGTTGTAGTTTGAACAAAAATGTGGTCAAATTCTTTAGACACCCTATTGAGGAAAACCTTGATCTCCGGACTGGTATTATCCGGAGGGAAAAAGGATGATTTTGGTTTACATTTGGGTCGGTTAGGTGTGTTCATTTCCATGTTTGATTCAAATTGAAGTTCTTCTAAGACTTGAATGGCTTGAAGATCGATAGTCGACAGTTCTGTGTTGCAGGAGCTCTCTGTTCTGGATTGTTGTTTAACAAAGAATTTCTTGAGTAGGAGCTTCCTACCAAATAATCTCAGGTCTTTCTCCCAAGCGAATCTGTTGAATGATCTGGATGGAGAGAAGGACAAACCTTTTGCAAGTACCTCCATGTGAGCAGGGGAGAGAGATCTATTGGTAAGATTTATAACCTGTAAGGAAGACGAGGGGGAAAGATTATCCTGAGCTAACGAGTTGTCTTTCTCTGACGGGCAGGATATCGGGCAGTTCTTGACGTGTCCCAATCTGGGTTGCGCCTGTCGTTTCTTCTTTCTCCCTCGCCTGGTTTTCCTTGGTTTTTGTTCCTGCCTCTTGGTTTTTGACCCTGGCCTAAAAAACGTGGGGAAAAATCTACTACCCCTTCTCGGCCGTATACGGTATTCTCTGTGGTCTCGCTGGCTGAATCTCCACTCGTTGAGGACTCAAATTCAGAGAAGGTAGGATCTTCCCTTTGTTTGCGGTTCCTAGTCGGGGGTATCGGATTCCACCTGAAAATATCACCCCGTGCAAAGTCCCGTTTGTCCCTAATAAATTTGTTACGTTTACGATCCACTATAGTTTGTTCATATAGTTTAAGTTCGTTTTTGTGTTTTTCAAATGCAGTCTGGAAGGATAGGTCCTTTTCCCAGGTTTCAAGGTTTTTGCCCAGTTCGTCGATTTCTTTCTCAACTTGATCTATAAGGAGTGTATCGTGTTTAATCAGGAGATGTAGCAATTCGTGCGAGCACTTCAAAAGTGCCGCCTCCCACTCTGTCTTAAGATTCTCAGTAGCAAGTGGAAATGAGGGGAATACTTTTGGCCTCAGTCCTCGGGGCACAATCTTATGTTTGAGATAATTTTCCAGTGTGGTGACGTCCCACGACAAGCGTGTTCTTTTCTGTAGGTTTTTTTGTAATTTAGAGAAATTTGTCCTCCAATCGGAGTTACTTGAAGACACCTCAAATGTTTCTGCGAAAGGATCGCCAAAATTCTCCAGATTTTGACGTTTGGTTAATTCCGCTTTTAATGAGAAAGTGGTCATATTAATGACCAGGCAAATTTAGATGGAATGCGGGCTGAAAGTAAATGGAGGCTGCTAAAAGGGAGATGTGGGAAGGAGGGGTTAGAGAATTAGGAGTAAGAGTAAGGGCCGTGCCAACCGATCAGAGACTGTTAATACAACAGCATAGAATACTAACGAGTAGACAGGGGGCGATCGGGCACAGGTTAAATTAAATACAATTTTCAAGAAAGATAGCAGAGGAAAGACCAAAGTTGGACAGTGTATTGCCCTAAATAGGGAGATAACAATATATGTTATCAATAATAAACAGTCCTTGTTGGTGGTGCACCCAGAGCCAGAAGCGTGTAGACTTATGCAATGGGAGAGGACAGAAGGCTCTTGTGTGGGCGCACTCTTAAATGAAAAACAAATAGAAAAATTTTTTTTTATAAATGTTTTTAGAAGTATTACAGAGAATAATATTAATATATAACTTTTATTGATAGGGTTAAAACAAGATAAACTTCCCACAGATCCTGAGAATCAACGGCGATTCTTGGGGAATTAAAAAATGTCCTGGTCTCTTAAATCGTAAGAGTATGGAAAGGGTTGTAGACATGGAGTAGTCATACCCCCATTTCCCCTGACCAGTACAGTAATACTGTATTAATGGAACCGGGGGTTTTTAAGTCACAACACAGTTTCAATACAATTTAGGCTAAGACTGGCTAGAATGGTAATCAGTAGTCACCACTCAAGGAATTATGCACCTAAGTGTTAATAGCATGCCCTGGCCCTATTTGTGGGCAGGGATTTATGCAAAAGGTAATGGTCAGTTGATATTGAAAGTATTAGAGCAAAGAGAAAATAAAGAGAAAAAATAGAAAAAATAGAAAAAATGTGGTGATACTGCTGTTGGTGTGTGTTGGTCACATAAGAGCGGAAATTAATTCCTGACCTACCACACCAGGTATTCACAGGCAGTCACCTCTCCTGATACTAACCTGGCCCAACGCTGTTTGGCTTCCAAGATCGGACGAGATCGGGCACTGACAGCGTGGTATGGTCGTAGGGATTTATGTGTACACCAATGAGAGTGCACCTATGTAGGGAATTGAAAATGAAAAAGAGAATAATAGGAAAGGAAATTGCAGATAAGATCAGTACGTGAAAATATGTGGATCTGCTTTCCACGTTAGACCCGGTATAGAAGATTCCACTGGTGTGGTATTCTATCCCGAGAATCGTGAATGAGAGTCCACGAAAAATTGGTGAACACAGATTAGGAAGATGTGAGATTATTATCTGCGACAGAGTAATGCAAAGGTTAAGCTGTCATTCGGAGGTATACACAATTCAGGTGGGGCTGAGCCCAATGACCGACCTCCGACGGTCTGACACGTATGAAAATTATAACTTTAGGCAGGTAGATTGCAAACTGGAAGAGTAAGCTGTATTGGGTATTGTAACCCGGTACCGGCAGCATATAACAAGCTGCTAGATGTACTGTACCATGCACATTGGTAGTGTCGATAAGATATTATATCACTTCAAAATTGGCAACGATAAGAGGTATATAATATATATAAAAGCAGACCTATTCTGGTGTGAGTAATATACCCCTGATGGGGAAAGCTATATGAGTTAAAGTACCTAGTTATTATACCACAAAGATTGAAATAATTGGTATGCTGCACAGTACAAGACTAAGATCCTGTTGCAACAATACAGAGTAATATTTGCAGATTGATGAGACTTAAACAGTATGTCCCTGTCAATAGGGGGAAATGTCCGAGCAGATAATGAGTAAACTGACCAAAACTATGGCTGGCAATCAACAGAAGAGTTTAGGTGACTAACAGAATAGCCCTAGATACAAAGAGGCTAAGTGATGGCTGATCTCACGGAAAAAGTCCTTACAATAAGGATAATCTGAGTAATAAGAAGGAGCTTACGAATCTCCAGTGACTTAGATCAGATCCGTTAGAATAGCGCCATGATGTGACTGTGTGGACGGAGTTCCCCGTAGAAAACGCGTTTCACCCTATGGGCTTGTTCACTTCCTGGTTCCGTATAGTGGGGTGGGTTGGGATGATCTTTAAGGGCGGCTGGTGGCATAATTGACCAATAGGAGAGTGCCGCGTGTTGCCGCTGTACCTAGCGGTTGCTAGGCGACGAGATAGCCGAGGTGCAGCCGGAGTTGATTGGAAGACGCGGTCACGCGAGATTGTGGAGCCGCGTGTTACCGCTGTACCTAGCGGTTGCTAGGCGACGAGATAGCCGAGGTGCAGCCGGAGTTGATTGGAGGACGCGGTCACGCGAGATTGTGGAGCCGCGTATCACCGCTGTACCTAGCGGTTGCTAGGCAACTAGTTAACGGAGGTGAAGTTGTAGTTTAAGTTCTGAATGGAAGACGTGATCTCGCGGGATTTTTTTTTTTTTTTTTTTATTCCGATGCACTAAATATCCATTCATATAAACTGGGTATACACCTATTCACAACATATACCATTCCTCCCTGCGCTAGGCTATCAACCAACCAGCGGCTCTGTTTTTATCTATGTCTCTTCCGCCTTTGCCCTTCTATATTGTTCCCCTTCTTTCCCTACACCAATATGGCGTCCTTAATCCCGCGAGATCACGTCTTCCATTCAGAACTTAAACTACAACTTCACCTCCGTTAACTAGTTGCCTAGCAACCGCTAGGTACAGCGGTGATACGCGGCTCCACAATCTCGCGTGACCGCGTCCTCCAATCAACTCCGGCTGCACCTCGGCTATCTCGTCGCCTAGCAACCGCTAGGTACAGCGGTAACACGCGGCTCCACAATCTCGCGTGACCGCGTCTTCCAATCAACTCCGGCTGCACCTCGGCTATCTCGTCGCCTAGCAACCGCTAGGTACAGCGGCAACACGCGGCACTCTCCTATTGGTTAATTATGCCACCAGCCGCCCTTAAAGATCATCCCAACCCACCCCACTATACGGAACCAGGAAGTGAACAAGCCCATAGGGTGAAACGCGTTTTCTACGGGGAACTCCGTCCACACAGTCACATCATGGCGCTATTCTAACGGATCTGATCTAAGTCACTGGAGATTCGTAAGCTCCTTCTTATTACTCAGATTATCCTTATTGTAAGGACTTTTTCCGTGAGATCAGCCATCACTTAGCCTCTTTGTATCTAGGGCTATTCTGTTAGTCACCTAAACTCTTCTGTTGATTGCCAGCCATAGTTTTGGTCAGTTTACTCATTATCTGCTCGGACATTTCCCCCTATTGACAGGGACATACTGTTTAAGTCTCATCAATCTGCAAATATTACTCTGTATTGTTGCAACAGGATCTTAGTCTTGTACTGTGCAGCATACCAATTATTTCAATCTTTGTGGTATAATAACTAGGTACTTTAACTCATATAGCTTTCCCCATCAGGGGTATATTACTCACACCAGAATAGGTCTGCTTTTATATATATTATATACCTCTTATCGTTGCCAATTTTGAAGTGATATAATATCTTATCGACACTACCAATGTGCATGGTACAGTACATCTAGCAGCTTGTTATATGCTGCCGGTACCGGGTTACAATACCCAATACAGCTTACTCTTCCAGTTTGCAATCTACCTGCCTAAAGTTATAATTTTCATACGTGTCAGACCGTCGGAGGTCGGTCATTGGGCTCAGCCCCACCTGAATTGTGTATACCTCCGAATGACAGCTTAACCTTTGCATTACTCTGTCGCAGATAATAATCTCACATCTTCCTAATCTGTGTTCACCAATTTTTCGTGGACTCTCATTCACGATTCTCGGGATAGAATACCACACCAGTGGAATCTTCTATACCGGGTCTAACGTGGAAAGCAGATCCACATATTTTCACGTACTGATCTTATCTGCAATTTCCTTTCCTATTATTCTTTTTTTCATTTTCAATTCCCTACATAGGTGCACTCTCATTGGTGTACACATAAATCCCTACGACCATACCACGCTGTCAGTGCCCGATCTCGTCCGATCTTGGAAGCCAAACAGCGTTGGGCCAGGTTAGTATCAGGAGAGGTGACTGCCTGTGAATACCTGGTGTGGTAGGTCAGGAATTAATTTCCGCTCTTATGTGACCAACACACACCAACAGCAGTATCACCACATTTTTTCTATTTTTTCTATTTTTTCTCTTTATTTTCTCTTTGCTCTAATACTTTCAATATCAACTGACCATTACCTTTTGCATAAATCCCTGCCCACAAATAGGGCCAGGGCATGCTATTAACACTTAGGTGCATAATTCCTTGAGTGGTGACTACTGATTACCATTCTAGCCAGTCTTAGCCTAAATTGTATTGAAACTGTGTTGTGACTTAAAAACCCCCGGTTCCATTAATACAGTATTACTGTACTGGTCAGGGGAAATGGGGGTATGACTACTCCATGTCTACAACCCTTTCCATACTCTTACGATTTAAGAGACCAGGACATTTTTTAATTCCCCAAGAATCGCCGTTGATTCTCAGGATCTGTGGGAAGTTTATCTTGTTTTAACCCTATCAATAAAAGTTATATATTAATATTATTCTCTGTAATACTTCTAAAAACATTTATAAAAAAAATTTTTTCTATTTGTTTTTCATTTAAGAGTGCGCCCACACAAGAGCCTTCTGTCCTCTCCCATTGCATAAGTCTACACGCTTCTGGCTCTGGGTGCACCACCAACAAGGACTGTTTATTATTGATAACATATATTGTTATCTCCCTATTTAGGGCAATACACTGTCCAACTTTGGTCTTTCCTCTGCTATCTTTCTTGAAAATTGTATTTAATTTAACCTGTGCCCGATCGCCCCCTGTCTACACCTCCCAGTTTACATCAGGAAGATTAAAGTCTCCCATGATTATTACCTCTCCTTTTAATGCCATTTTAGTTATGTCCTGCAATAGGTTCTTGTCAAGTTCCTCTTCCTGACCTGGTGGCCTGTATATCACGCCAATACGAATAATCAACTTTTCCCCTGTTTCTATGGTCACCCAAAGGGCCTCAGTTTTTTCTTCAATACTTTGTATTAATGTAGTATTTATAGCATTTTTTACATACATTGCTACCCCTCCTCCGATTTTTCCAATTCTGTCCTTCCTAAATAAAGTATATCCCGGTATAGCTATGTCCCAGTCATGATTTTCATTGTACCATGACTAATTGCCACAATGTCTAGATCATCCCTTGTCATTATTGCAGTTAGTTCTGGGATTTTATTTCCTAAGCTCCTAGCATTTGCACACATAGCTTTTAGAGTTTTGTTTGTGCTTTTTCTGTTCCTAGCTATGTTCTTCTCTCTGCCTATTTTTATTTGGTTTTGATCTGAATTATCTTCTGTTGCTGTGGATATGCTTCCTATTCCCTTTGCCTGCAGAAACAATACCTCTGTGTTGGGGGAGCAGATTTCTTTATTCCTATTTGGTTCACTGCCCCCCTTTGTTAGTTTAAGTAGTTCTTGATGAAGCATCCAAACTGTTCAGTTAGTATTCTCGTTCCCCTTGAAGATGGGTGCAGGCCGTCACTTTTGTATAAGCTCCTATCTTGCCAGATGGTGTGACTATGGCCTATAAATCCTTAGGTACCAGCTGCCACCGGCCAGACGTTTTGATAAGTATAGAATGGGATTGGAATTTTGATGCACTTATCACGGCGATCTCTGCGCACCTTAATCTTAGTACCAGCAAGTTTCCTCCCCTTGGTCTCTTTTATGGCTGCCTGGGCAAATTCCACTTCACTGTAGAGAACCAGAGCCATGCCTTTCACGCGATCATATAGCACCTGTCGGGAAAAAGAAGATACACATAAGAGACTTGTACTTGTGGTAAGAAGAACAATGAGGTGTATAAGCGTGCTTCAGAGAGTGTTCCGGCACATACAGACCATGATGGATACTTCTCACCTCCAAGTGTAGCTAACACAGAGTACCAGAGCGGACAACAGTGTAGACTCGTGACGGGACTGGGCCTAAAGCACAACTACATCAGCTTCACTTAGGACAATATTATCACCGATCTCCACTGGTGGAGCCTGGCTATACAGCACATGGAATTCCACACGGACATAAGCCTAGCTCTGCGGCACAGGCAGAGACATAACAAGCCGAGCTCTGCGGCACAGGCAGAGACATAACAAGCCGAGCTCTGCGGCACAGGCAGAGACATAACAAGCCGAGCTCTGCGGCACAGGCAGAGACATAACAAGCCGAGCTCTGCGGCACAGGCAGAGACATAACAAGCCGAGCTCTGCGGCACAGGCAGAGACATAACAAGCCGAGCTCTGCGGCACAGGCAGAGACATAACAAGCCGAGCTCTGCGGCACAGGCAGAGACATAACAAGCCGAGTTCTGCGGCACAGGCAGAGACATAACAAGCCGAGCTCTGCGGCACAGGCAGAGACATAACAAGCCGAGTTCTGTGGCACAGGCAGAGACATAACAAGCCGAGCTCTGTGGTACAGGCAGAGACATAACAAGCCGAGCTCTGTGGTACAGGCAGAGACATAACAAGCCGAGCTCTGTGGCACAGGCAGAGACATAACAAGCCGAGCTCTGTGGCACAGGCAGAGACATAACAAGTCAGGAATCCAGTACACAAGCAAGAATTGAATCACGGGAGCAAGGTAAGTGACCTAATACTCTGGCGCTGAATAGTCCTCACGTTCTCTCAAAGAGACTGGTGATTCAAATTTGGCGCCAGCGTAGCATCACGATCACACAATCCTGTGCCTTTACGGCTGTGGGAAACCAGCGCACACTCCTATGGAAGTCGCAGGAGTTACAGCTGGAGAGCCACAGAAGCTGGTACGCTCGCTGAGCAGGAGAGTGGGTTGCCCATAGGTACTACCAGGACCCAGTAAGTTGGAACCACGTGCCGTATCAGGACATCATGTTTTAGGAATTCAGTATAAGGGATTGTAGCTGGACACACCACAGTCACTGTCACTACTACAAACATTGCTCTAATTGGCTCTGGTTAAGGAGAGGTCCTATTTTAGCACCATCGCGGTCATACTGAGTCATGGGCCTAATTCAGAGTTGGACGCTTTACCTTAAGCCGCTGCATGCTGTGCTAAAGTGAGTAAAAGAAGCAAGAGGTGTCTACAGCAGAAAGACACCCAGTGTGTGCTTCTGTAATCCGCTGCTGCGCCCAAAGACACAGCATCGGATCCTCTGCATGAACATCGGTTATCCGAGTAACCCTGAATTTACTTACGTCCGGGAACTTTTTACGCCGCTGAAGCCAGTGAAGGTGTGCCCAAGGAGCCAAGTAAACAACATGCACCTGTAGTCTATTCAGCCTAACCCTTAAGTCTGGTTACTCAGACATGTGATGTTATTGATGCTGATGAGTCATGAAAAATAAGACTCCGTTAAAAGATTGCTTGTAGCAAATAAACAATTAACTACATGTCAACAAAAACAAGGGTGTTTGGGTCTGGTATACTACTGATATTTAAGGGGAATAACTAGATCTCATTACAAAAAACTGTTAAATAGATACAAGGCATAAAAGACACAACTGCCTGAGAAAGCAGACGTGATCAGCGAAACGCGTTGAATGCAACGTGGAGTGAAGGTTTGGTATTATTGGGTAGTACCCCCTTTCCCCAGCCCCCGTCACACAGTGCTCACTGTTCTGCGCTCTCTTCCTCTTTTTGGAAAGCACACAGTAGCGGAGAAGTAAAACATGTATAGATATATAAGTATACCTCTCTACTCCTCGCCATGATAATCACCCCAACCAGGTCTGTAGGTGCCGGGACACTCTTGTTATCGATTCCTACATTACCTGCTCATTGTAAGGTCACTTACCTTTAGCACAGGTCCATACTGGTTGAAATGGTGCGTTAAATACTCTTCAGAAACATACATGGGTAATCCGCCTATCCAAACACAGTCGGTGGGCACGCTTTTCCCAAATGCCACCTATGAACAACAAAGGGGACAGGATGCGAGATGTAGTAGTTGCAAATGAAAGGAGCTTTTAACGCAAAACCTTTCTCCTCTTAATTGCTTTATGTTGTTTTTATACATATATATATATATATATATATATATATTTAAAAGACGGCTGCGGCACTCAGGGTCTTGTGAAGTAGTCAAAGTGTATTTACATCACAAAATATAACAATGTTATATTTTGTGATGTAAATACACTTTGACTACTTCACAAGACCCTGAGTGCCGCAGCCGTCTTTTAAACATGTTTATTTTTTCTGAGGGCACCGGGGCAGGTACCTATTAGGAGGAGTGCCGGGGCTACCCTTTTGAGATTATATATATATATATATGTATATATATATATATATATATACACATATACACACACACACAAAAAAGACAGGATCGGTGACACAGTAACATTACGTACAAGGGCCCTCATTCCGAGTTGTTCGCTCGCAAGTTGCATTTAGCAGCTTTGCACACGCTAAGCCGCCGCCTACTGGGAGTGAATCTTAGCTTATCAAAATTGCAAACAAAAGAGTCTCAAAATTGCGATTACACACTTCTTAGCAGTTTCTGAGTAGCTCCAGACTTACTCGGCATCTGCGATCAGTTCAGAGCTTGTCGTTCCTGGTTTGACGTCACAAACACACCCAGCGTTCGCCCAGACACTCCCCCGTTTCTCCAGCCACTCCCGCGTTTTTCCCAGAAACGGTAGCGTTTTTCCGCACACACCCATAAAACGGCCTGTTTCCGCCCTGAAACACCCACTTCCTGTCAATCACACTCCGATCACCAGAACGATGAAAAAGCCGTGAGTAAAATACCTAACTGCATAGCAAATTTACTTGGCGCAGCCGCAGTGTGAACATTGCGCATGCGCAGTTAGCGGAAAATCCCACCGATGCAAAGGAAAATAACAAGCGCACAACTCGGAATGAGGGCCTATGTACCCAGTCTGCTTCAGATCCTCATCATGTAATGCTCCTGCCCCGTTGTGCCGCAGCGGTCATCAGCTTATACACACCAAAGGTGTTTGCCTCTGTAGACGCTTATCTGTGTGCATTCCTATCCTTGCAGTGCGAAATAAGGCAAGGTGCACTGCACAACCTGGCGTAGTGCTCACTCCACATCCGCCCTCTACTCTCTACTTAGGGCAGTTTGCCTAATTGGACCTGTCATCTACCCCCAGCTTCAGCTGCCGAATGCCCCTAATGTCCAGGCAGCTTTTGTAGGCATAGAACAATGGTCCTCATTCCGAGTTGTTCGCTCGCAAGCTGCTTTTAGCAGCTTTGCACACGCTAAGCCGCCGCCTACTGGGAGTGAATCTTAGCTTATCAAAATTGCAAACGAAAGAGTCTCAAAATTGCGAATAGACCTCTCTTAGCAGTTTCTAAGTAGCTCCAGACTTACTCGGCATCTGCGATCAGTTCAGTGCTTGTCGTTCCTGGTTTGACGTCACAAACACACCCAGCGTTCGCCCAGACACTCCTCCGTTTCTCCAGCCACTCCCGCGTTTTTCCCAGAAACTGCAGCGTTTTTTCACACACTCCCATAAAACGGCCTGTTTCCGCCCAGAAACACCCACTTCCTGTCAATCACACTATGATCACCAGAACGAAGAAAAAACCTCGTAATGCCGTGAGTAAATTACCTAACTGCATAGCAAATTTACTTGGCGCAGTCGCACTGCGGACATTGCGAATGCGCATTAGCGACTAATCGCTCCGTTGCGAAAGAAAAGTAACGACCGAACAACTCGGAATGAGGGCCAATGTTTCAGCTGTTATTGACCACTTTCATCAGGAACAGTGCGGAAACATTGAACGTAATGAAAGACACCTGCTGAGATAAACGTGTTTGTTCCCCCGAGCGTCAGTATACAACGGTGTGTGTGTATAAAGAATTTTTGGACTTTGGTGAAATTCCTGGGAGAGGCTGGACACACACTGGGTTGGGCTGTATAGAGTGGTGCTTGAGGAGTGCAGGTACTTTAAAAATCAAACTATACCCTACGTCTGCTGGAGCCCTTCCGATATGCTTAACTCCTTCACTGCGGACAAGTGGCTCTTAGTAACCTTCTCGGGCAGCAGAACTTAGAGACACCATTAAGCTTGAAGTCCGTTTTATAAAAAAGAGGATTTTGGTACTTACCGATAAATCCATTTCTTTGAATCCTCTAGGGGACACTGGAGTCCTATACAGTAGGGGTGTGAAGCTTGCAACCGGAGGTGTGGCACAATCTAAAATTAGCATTGTCCGCACAGCCGGCTCCTCCCCCTTCACATCCCTCCTCCCTCAGTTTTGAAAATTTGACTGAGAGAATAGGACATGATACTATAGCACATGGCGAGGAACCGAACCGTACAACATATCAAACAGCAACCAATAACTCTTAACCAAATAACTAACGCTGTTTATACGAACTGTTTAAAACAAGAACTTTGAACACAGCAGGTTGACAGCACCGAGGCGGGCGTCCAGTGTCCCCTAGAGGATTCAGAGAAATGGATTTATCGGTAAGTACCAAAATCCTCTTTTCTCTTTCATCCACTAGGGGACACTGGAGTCCTATACAGTAGGGGACGTCCCAAAGTTATCCCCCAGGGAGGGAGTGCTGTCAGTGGCCTGCAAAACTAAACGTCCGAACTTAAGAGTTTCCGGACGCAAATGTAGCAAACCTGTAAAATTTTGCGAACATGTGGACTAAGGACCACGTTGACGCTCTGCAAAGTTGCGTAGTGGAAGTACCGCCGGCAACCGCCTATGAGGCACCCACTGATCGGGTGGTATGAGCACCCGTCGGAACCGGAACCTGTGTGCCACAGGAAATATAAGCTTGCCGAATGGTAAATCTAATCCAGCTAGACAAAGACTGCTTAGAAGCTGGCCAAACCTTCTTAGGCCCATCACAGAGAACAAACAAATGGTCCGACCTTCTGAAGGACGACGTAACTTGTACGTATTCCCGGAAAGCTCAGACAACCTCCAAGGACACGTCCTATCTGTGAGACCCTGGAAAGATGGGACCACAATTGGCTGGTTTACATGAAACCCTGAAACAACCGTAGGTAGGGAATCTGCCTTCGGACGGAGCTCTGCCCTACCCCCATGAAAAATTAAAAAGGGACTCTTACACGATAAGACACCCAACTCAGAAAACCTCCTGGCCGAAGCCAAGGCAAGCAATAGTGAGACCTTCCAAGAGAGATATTTCAGGCCTGTTCTTGCGAACGGCTGAAAAGTTGGTGATCTCCAAAATTTCAACACCAAATGTAAGTCCCCCTGCGCAGTGGGAGAATGAAAAGGGGGTAGTCTCCTCAGAACCCCCTGTAAAAAGGTCTGAATCTTCTGCAAGGATACTAATCGCTATTGAAACCGGATGGAGAGAGACAAAATTTGAACCTTCAGAGATCCCAGCTTCAGTCCTACATCTAGCCCGGCCTGAAGGAAAAGGAGAAGTCTGGATACGTGGAAGTTCTGTGAACTCCACCCACGTTCCTGACACCCTTCCATGTACGTCTTCCAAATCCTGTAGCAGTGCATGGCTGCTGTGACCTGCTTCCTAGTGGCAAGCATTGTAGGAATGGCCGTTCCAGGTATCGCTCCGTTCCATAAGATCCGGGTTTCAATAGCCACGCTGTTAAACGCAGCCTGCTTAGGTCTGGGTGTGGGAATGGTCTCCGAGACAGCAGGTCCTCACTATGAGGCAACTGGCAAGGATCTGCCGCTAGTAACCCCCGCAGGTCGGAGTACCCACTCACTGCGGGGTCCATCTGGTGCATCCGAATTGCCCACATTCGTTCTTGTTTCACCCTTTTCAGAACCCTGTGTATGGGTAGGAAAGGTGGAAAATGTAAACCCTACCTGTAACAAAGACGTGTTAATGTGTCCAGTCCTTCTGCTGCTGTATCTCTTGTCCTGGACAATGATTTGGGCAGCTGATGGTTTTGTCGCGACACCATTAGGTCTACTTGAGGTAGACCTCATCTCCTCATCACCATGTCTAAAATCCGTTAATGTAGTCACCACTCTCCCGGATGCATGGCCTGGCGACTGAGATACTCTGCTTCCCAGTTCTCCACACCTGGAATGAACACTGCCGAGAGGATGATGTCTTGTCTTTCTGCCTACAATAAGATTCTTGTGGCATCCTCTAAAGCCTTCCTGCTCATTGTTCCTCCTTGATGGTCTATGTAAGCCGTCAACGTGACATTGTCCGACTGTATCCTTAAGTGCTGACCCATGACGAGGTCTTCGGTTAAGAGAAGCGCCGTGTAAACTGTTCTGAGTTCGAGAATGTTTATGGGTAGGCTGTCTTCCAGTAACGTCCATCTGCCTAGAAACGGATCTTCCTCGAAGACGGAACCCCAACTTCTGAGGCTGGCGTCCGTTGTCAGGATCCTCCAATCCGAAATGCCGAATCTCTTGCTGCGAGATTCCTGTGCAACGACCACCAAATTAAGGAGGTTCGCATGCGCGGTGTAAATCGGATTCTTCGATACAGAAGCCAATGCGAAACCGCTCCCTGAGTAATGAGGTTCATCTGGAATGGTCGAGAACGAGGTCTGCCGTACCGGAGAGCTTCGAACGACGCCACCATCTGCCCGAGAAGTTGCACACAGAGGTTTAGAGAAACCGTTTGTGTCCTCAGCACCTGAGCCACTACTCTCTGTAGGTCCTGGACCTTGTGATCAGTAGATAGTCTAGATAAGGTATAATCGTGACCCTCAACAGTCTCAATCCTCCAACATGATTGCCATGATCTTTGTAAAGATTCTTGGGGCTGATGATAGGCCGAACGGCAAGGTCCAGAATTGGTAGTGATCAGTCACCAGTGCGAAACTTAAGTAAGCCTGGTGAGGAGTCCAGAGCGAGATATGCAGATATGCATCCTTTATGTCCATGGATACCATGCATTCGCCTCATTCTAAGCCTGCAATGACCAACTGGATTGATTTCATCCTGAATTTGCAGCTCCTTAGAAATTGTTTTAAAACCTTTTAAATTGAGTATTGGTCCGACCGTCCCGTCTGGCTTTGGCACGACAAAAAGAGTGGAATAGAAAAGCCTCCCTCTCTGCGAGGCGGGAACTGGGACAATGACCTCTGACCATAGCAATTTCTGAAGTGCTGTTAGTAGTGCCTTCTTCTGAGGGCACGAGGCAATCCTGTTGTAAACAAACTGACTGAGGCCTCTGTTGAAAATCCAGTTTGTACCCCGGGAAATTATGTTGTTTATCCAAAGTTCTGGTGAGGTTTTTTTTTTTTTTTTTTTTTTGGCCTAGATGTCCGAAACCCTTCCAGACGCGCGCCCATCCAGGGGGGGCCCCAGAAGAGATGGGAGGCCTTCATGCCACGGTCTTGTCAGCAGGTTTATCCTGCTTTCTGGTCTTTGACTGTGAGTGGCCTCTACCTCTGCCTCCACATGCTTGTGTACCGAAACTTCTTCCTTAGGCTCGAAGGGACGGTGATCCAAATGAATTAGACATTGGTTTCGAATAACCTCTCCTAACCTGTGGAGTGGTTCTCGTATAAAGGGTAGGTAGAAACGTGGACTTCCCTGCTGCAGCTTGCGAAATCTACTTGTCCAACTCTGGACCGAAAAGCATTTCACCCCCAAAGGGGATGGGTTCTACCGCCTTCTTGGTGTCAGAGTCTGCGTGCCATTCTCTTAGCCATAAAATCCGTCTAGCCGATATGGCCGATGCAGAGATGCGCAATGCTATCCTGCTAATATCCTTTGAGGCTTGACACAGGTATGAAGCGGATTCTGGAATATGTTCCGCCAGTTGGGTAATATCTTCCAAGCTATTTTCCTCTTCAATAGCTTGTACAATACGTCCAGACCATGCTCCCATGGCCTTGTTAACCCAAACCCAGACGATCGTAGGTCTCCGTGTGCCACGAAAAATTTACTTTAAAGCTGTCTCAATTTACAATCGGAAGCCTTCTTTTAAAACCGTGATATTAGGTATTGGTAAGATTGTCTTCCTTGACAACCTTCCTAGGGAAGCATCCACTACTGGTGGAGTCTACCACTTATCCATTACCCCGTTAGGTAAAGGGTAAGTTACCTGAAACCTCTTTGTAATTTTAAAGCGTTTATCAGGTTGCTTCCAAGTCTCTGCGATTGGAGAAATGTAAGAATGGGAAACACCGCTGAATGCGTTTGTTTATTTATTTATTTATTTATTTAGGAATTCGATTTATCCGAAATCCTCTAGCTCCTTAACTTTTTTTTTTTTTTTTTTTTCACTTTAAAGTTTAGGATCTCTTCTACCACGTCAAAGTAAGGAATCAATACCCGCGATTGCCGTGTCCTCTTCTGGAGAATCGGCGTCTAGGTTAGGTTCAATCATCCTCTGATTCTGGTACATTAGGAAGAGGTCTTTTAACTACCTTGCGCACCTTTGTTTCTGCTTGTGCGGGCGGTGTTAAGAACGATGAAAGAATTTCTCATCAGGTTGAGAATCCCGCAGCCCATTCTGATTGGTGCTTGCGTGATCCCGCCATCTCCTTGGAGATTTTATCTGCAAGGTCTTCCACCTATGACCTAGACGGAGCCCTGCTCCCAGGTGTAGCGTCCTTGTCTGGAGTCGCACACCCCGGAGCTGCCAACATGCGTGCTCGTTTTGTTACCTTCGTACAAACATAACAGGTCTTGTTGTTTAAACCCCCTACCAGGGTACTACGCAGTGCTTTCCCCTTTACACTAGGAAAAGAAAGACTGCGGTAGATGATGGAAGCAAAAGTTTCGGATCCGGCTGGAAATACTGTATGCCAAAAGGAATAGACAAGAATAAATAAATCAAAAAATAAAATAAATAATAATTAAAAACCCAGCCGACCAAGTTGTATCCGCCTGCTTCCTTGTATTTTCTACAGGATCTTTGTACTAGAAGTCCTTTTGAAAATATAAATGGAAAGTAAAATTATTTGTTCAGGAGATCCTCAGTATTTTTCGCAATATATACTTTCCCCAGCAGAGGGAGCTATTGCTACATTATAACATCCCTCTTGGTATCTATACGAGGGGGAAGGAATGGCGCCACTTAGAATTAAAATGCCGTCACTGAAAAAGTTTGGGAACATCCAAATCTCCCCTAGGTAAACTTATCTAATATACCTCACTATTCAGTGCTTATAAGTAATGCAGCCTGTTACCCATATATATATATAATGCTGCTAATGTAACGCTTGTTACACGCTGACAGAACGGCATCAGGAAACACTAACCTCCGCAGTGACAGACCAGTCCCCACTGTCGCACTTCCACCGTGTGGGTATGCAGTGGAATACTAAGGCAGGCGTTCCGTTGGCTGCAGCAGACAGTCTCTCACGCGGCTAAGAGATCTCCCCAGCCGCGCGGAATTCACTGCAGCGTCTCTGCCCCCCGTCGCGCGCGCTCCGGGACCGCTCTGACTAAGTCCTGTAGCGGTGCTTTGCTAGTCTCTCCCCTCACGCGCTGCATGATCTGGCTCTACTCCGGGATTGCTAGCGGCGCTTGTCAGAGGCTGTTCAGTATGGGAGATTAGTCATATCCCCCCGGCGCGCTCTTCCAGCCCCGCTCAGTCTCTGCTCGCTGGTGACCGCTGCGCCGCTGTAGTGACCTATTGATTATTTTAACCGGGGGGAAAAAAATAATTAAAAACCTAACATGAGCCCCTATCATACAACCAGTACTCACTGCGCCTGGATTAGAGGATCTCCTTGCAGAGAGATGCAGATCCCCTCAATAGGGATCATTGTCTCTCCCATATTAAGCAGCCTTGTCCCCCTTTTGTTAGGTTGACGCAGCCCTTATTACTTGGATTTTTAGAGTTTTTAGAGTTTCTAGTCAGGAGCTCAGAGCTCCATGTGCTACCTCCTTAGCACAATTTTCAAAACTGAGGGAGGAGGGATGTGAAGGGGGAGGAGCCGGCTGTGCGGACAATGCTAATTTTAGATTGTGCCACACCTCCGGTTGCAAGCTTCACACCCCTACTGTATAGGACTCCAGTGTCCCCTAGTGGATGAAAGAGAAATATATATTTTTAGGGCTCTGACAACGTCTAGCAACTTGGAGTCCTCCAAATCGCTAGTAGCCGCAGGCACCACAATAGGCTGGTTCAAATGAAATGCTGAAACCACCTTAGGGAGAAACTGAGGACGCGTCCGCAGTTCTGCCCTGTCCGAATGGAAAATCAGATATGGGCTTTTGTACGACAAAGCCGCCAATTCTGATACTCTCCTGGCTGAAGCCAGAGCCAGTAACATGGTTACTTTCCATGTAAGATATTTCAAATCCTCCGATTTGAGCGGCTCAAACCAATGTGATTTGAGAAAATCCAAAACTACATTGAGATCCCACGGTGCCACTGGAGGTACCACCGGGGGCTGTATATGTAGTACTCCTTTGACAAACTCCTGGACTTCAGGAACTGAAGCCAATTCTTTCTGGAAGAAAATCGACAGGGCCGAAATTTGAACCTTAATGGACCCCAATTTGAGGCCCATAGACAATCCTGTTTGCAGGAAATTCAGGAATCGACCCAGTTGAAATTCCTCCGTCGGGGCCTTTCTGGCCTCACACCACGCAACATATTTTCTCCAAATGCGGTGATAATGTTGTGCGGTCACTTCCTTCCTGGCCTTAATTAGAGTAGGAATGACTTCCTCTGGAATGCCTTTTTCCCTTAGGATCCGGCGTTCAACCGCCATGCCGTCAAACGCAACCGCGGTAAGTCTTGGAATAGACAGGGTCCCTGCTGAAGCAGATCCCTTCTTAGAGGTAGAGGCCACGGATCTTCCGTGAGCATCTCTTGAAGCTCCGGGTACCAAGTCCTTCTTGGCCAATCCGGAGCCACTAGTATTGTTCTTACTCCCCTTTGCCGTATAATTCTCAGTACCTTTGGTATGAGAGGCAGAGGCGGAAACACATACACTGACTGGTACACCCACGGTGTCACCAGAGCGTCCACAGCTATTGCCTGAGGGTCTCTTGACCTGGCGCAATACCTGTCCAGTTTTTTGTTGAGGCGGGACGCCATCATATCCACCTTTGGTTTTTCCCAACGGTTCACAATCGTGTGGAAAACTTCTGGATGAAGTCCCCACTCTCCCGGGTGTAGATCGTGTCTGCTGAGGAAGTCTGCTTCCCAGTTGTCCACTCCCGGAATGAACACTGCTGACAGTGCTATTACATGATCTTCCGCCCAGCGAAGAATCCTTGCAGCTTCTGCCATTGCCCTCCTGCTTCTTGTGCCGCCCTGTCTGTTTACGTGGGCGACTGCCGTGATGTTGTCCGACTGGATCAACACCGGCTGACCCTGAAGCAGGGGTTTTGCCAGGCTTAGAGCATTGTAAATCGCTCCTAGCTCCAGTATATTTATGTGAAGAGACATCTCCAGGGTTGACCACACACCCTGGAAGTTTCTTCCCTGTGTGACTGCTCCCCAGCCTCTCAGACTGGCATCCGTTGTCACCAGGACCCAATCCTGTATGCCGAATCTGCGGCCCTCTAACAGATGAGCACTCTGCAACCACCACAGAAGAGACACCCTTTTCCGTGGCGACAGGGTTATCCGCTGATGCATCTGCAGATGCGATCCGGACCATTTGTCCAGCAGATCCCACTGAAAAGTTCGTGCGTGGAATCTGCCGAATGGAATCGCTTCGTAAGAAGCCACCATCTTTCCCAGGACCCTTGTGCATTGATGCACAGACACTTTTCCTGGTTTTAGGAGGTTCCTGACTAGATCGGATAACTCCCTGGCTTTCTCCTCCGGAAGAAATACCTTTTTCTGAACAGTGTCCAGAATCATCCCTAGGAACAACAGACGTGTCGTCGGGATCAGTTGGGATTTTGGAAAATTCAGAATCCACCCGTGTTGTTGGAGCACTACTTGGGTTAGTGCTACTCCGTCCTCCAGCTGTTCTCTGGACCTTGCCCTTATCAGGAGATCGTCCAAGTAAGGGATAATTAATACGCCTCTTCTTCGCAGAAGAATCATCATTTCGGCCATTACCTTGGTAAAGACCCGGGGTGCCGTGGACAATCCAAACGGCAGCGTCTGAAACCGATAATGACAGTTTTGCACCACGAACCTGAGGTACCCTTGATGTGAAGGGCAAATTGGGACATGCAGGTAAGCATCCTTTATATCCAGGGACACCATAAAGTCCCCTTCTTCCAGATTCGCTATCACTGCTCTGAGTGACTCCATCTTGAACTTGAATTTCTGTATGTACAGGTTCAAGGATTTCAGATTTAGAATAGGTCTTACCGAGCCGTCCGGCTTCGGTACCACAAATAGTGTGGAATAATACCCCTTTCCCTGTTGTAGGAGGGATACCTTGACTATCACCTGCTGAGAATACAGCTTGTGAATGGCTTCCAATACCGTCGCCCTGTCTGAGGGAGACGTTGGCAAAGCAGACTTTAGGAACCGGCGAGGGGGAGACTTCTCGAATTCCAACCTGTAACCCTGAGATACTACCTGCAGGATCCAGGGGTCCACCTGTGAGTGAGCCCACTGTGCGCTGAAATTCTTGAGTCGACCCCCCACCGCTCCTGAGTCCGCTTGTAAAGCCCCAGCGTCATGCTGAGGGCTTTGCAGAACCCGGGGAGGGCTTCTGTTCCTGGGAAGTAGCTGCTTGCTGCACTCTTACCCTTTCCTTTGCCTCGGGGCAGATATGACTGTCCTTTTGCCCGCTTGTTCTTATAGGACCGAAAGGACTGCGGCTGAAAAGACGGTGTCTTTCTCTGCTGAGAGGTGACCTGGGGTAAAAAGGTGGATTTCCCGGCTGTTGCCGTGGCCACCAAATCCGATAGACCGACCCCAAATAATTCCTCCCCTTTACACGGCAATACTTCCATATGCCGTTTGGAATCCGTATCACCTGACCACTGTCGCGTCCATAAACTTCTTCTGGCAGATATGGACATCGCACTTACTCTCGATGCCAGAGTGCAAATATCCCTCTGAGCATCTCGCATATAAAGAAAAGCATCCTTTAATTGCTCTATAGTCAATAAAATACTGTCCCTATCCAGGGTATCAATATTTTCAGTCAGGGAATCCGACCAGACCACCCCAGCACTGCACATCCATGCTGAGGCGATGGCTGGTCGCAGTATAACACCGGTATGTGTGTATATACTTTTTAGGGTAGTTTCCAGCCTCCTATCAGCTGGATCCTTGAGGGCGGCCGTTTCAGGAGACGGTAACGCCACTTGTTTTGATAAGCGTGTGAGCGCCTTATCCACCCTAGGGGGTGTTTCCCAGCGCGCCCTAACCTCTGGCGGGAAAGGGTATAATGCCAATAACTTTTTTGAAATTAGCAATTTTCTATCTGGGTTAACCCACGCTTCATCACATACATCATTCAATTCCTCTGATTCAGGAAAAACTACAGGTAGTTTTTTCACACCCCACATAATACCCCTTTTTGTGGTACTTGCAGTATCAGAGATATGCAAAGCCTCCTTCATTGCCGTGATCATATAACGTGTGGCCCTACTGGAAAATACGTTTGTTTCTTCACCGTCGACACTAGATTCAGTGTCCGTGTCTGGGTCTGTGTCGACCGACTGAGGTAAAGGGCGTTTTACAGCCCCTGACGGTGTCTGAGACGCCTGTACAGGTACTAACTGGTTTGCCGGCCGTCTCATGTCGTCAACTGATTTTTGTAACGTGCTGACATTATCACGTAATTCCATAAACAAAGCCATCCATTCCGGTGTCGACTCCCTGGGGGGTGACATCACCATTACCGGCAATTGCTCTGCCTCCACACCAACCTCGTCCTCATACATGTCGACACACACGTACCGACACACAGCAGACACACAGGGAATGCTCTATCGAAGACAGGACCCCACTAGCCCTTTGGGGAGACAGAGGGAGAGTTTGCCAGCACACACCCAAGCGCTATAAACATAAATGGGAACAACCCTACAGAAGTGTTGTATCCCTTATAGCAGCTTAAATATATTAATATCGCCAAAAAAGTGCCCCCCCTCTCTGTTTTTACCCTGTTTCTGTAGTGCAGTGCAGGGGAGAGTCCTGGGAGCCTTCCTCACAGCGGAGCTGAGCAGGAAAATGGCGCTGTGTGCTGAGGAGAATAGGCCCCGCCCCCTATTTCGGCGGGCTCTTCTCCCGGAGTTTGTGAGACCTGGCAGGGGTTAAATACATCCATATAGCCCCAAGAGCTATATGTGATGTATTTTTAGCCAGAACAAAGGTATTTACATTGCTGCCCAGGGCGCCCCCCCCCAGCGCCCTGCACCCTCAGTGACCGCTGGTGTGAAGTGTGCTGACAACAATGGCGCACAGCTGCAGTGCTGTGCGCTACCTCATGAAGACTGAAAAGTCTTCTGCCGCCGGTTTCTGGACCTCTTCATACTTCAGCATCTGCAAGGGGGCCGGCGGCGCGGCTCCGGGACCGGACTCCATGGCTGGGCCTGTGTTCGATCCCTCTGGAGCTAATGGTGTCCAGTAGCCTAAGAAGCCAATCCATCCTGCACGCAGGTGAGTTCACTTCTTCTCCCCTAAGTCCCTCGATGCAGTGAGCCTGTTGTCAGCAGGACTCACTGAAAATAAAAAAACCTAATAACTTTTTCTAAGCAGCTCTTTAAGAGAGCCACCTAGATTGCACCCTGCTCGGACGGGCACAAAAACCTAACTGAGGCTTGGAGGAGGGTCATAGGGGGAGGAGCCAGTACACACCACCTGATCCTAAAGCTTTACTTTTGTGCCCTGTCTCCTGCGGAGCCGCTATTCCCCATGGTCCTGACGGAGTCCCAGCATCCACTTAGGACGTCAGAGAAAGGACTGCGCCTGATAATACGGCGTCTTCTTATGTTGAGAGGCGACCTGGGGTAAAAATGTGGATTTCCCAGCCGTTGCCGTGGCCACCAAGTCGGAAAGACCGACCCCAAATAACTCCTCCCCTTTATAAGGCAGCACTTCCATATGTCGTTTGGAATCTGCATCACCTGACCACTGTCGCGTCCATAACCCTCTTCTGGCAGAAATGGACAGCGCACTCACTCTTGATGCCAGTCGGCAAATATCCCGCTGTGCATCACGCATATATAGAAATGCATCTTTTAAATGCTCTATAGTCAGTAATATACTGTCCCTATCCTGGGTATCAATATTTTCAGTCAGGGAATCCGACCAAGCCACCCCAGCACTGCACATCCAGGCTGAGGCGATTGCTGGTCGCAGTATAACACCAGTATGTGTGTAAATACATTTTAGGATACCCTCCTGCTTTCTATCAGCAGGATCCTTAAGGGCGGCTGTCTCAGGAGAGGGTAGAGCCACCTGTTTTGATAAGCGTGTGAGCGCTTTATCCACCCTAGGGGGTGTTTCCCAGCGCGCCCTAACCTCTGGCGGGAAGGGATATGATGCTAATAACTTTTTAGAAATTATCAGTTTTTATCGGGGGAAACCCACGCATCATCACACACCTCATTTAATTTCTCAGATTCAGGAAAAAATAAGAATTTACTTACCGATAATTCTATTTCTCATAGTCCGTAGTGGATGCTGGGGACTCCGTCAGGACCATGGGGGGATAGCGGGCTCCGCAGGAGACAGGGCACATCTAAAAAAGCTTTTAGGTCACATGGTGCGTACTGGCTCCTCCCCCTATGACCCTCCTCCAAGCCTCAGTTAGGTACTGTGCCCGGACGAGCGTACACAATAAGGAAGGATCTTGAATCCCGGGTAAGACTCATACCAGCCACACCAATCACACCATACAACTTGTGATCTGAACCCAGTTAACAGTATGATAACAAAACGAAGTAGCCTCTAAAAAGATGGCTCACAACAATAATAACCCGATTTTTGTAACAATAACTATGTACAAGTATTGCAGACAATCCGCACTTGGGATGGGCGCCCAGCATCCACTACGGACTATGAGAAATAGAATTATCGGTAAGTAAATTCTTATTTTCTCTAACGTCCTAGTGGATGCTGGGGACTCCGTCAGGACCATGGGGATTATACCAAAGCTCCCAAACGGGCGGGAGAGTGCGGATGACTCTGCAGCACCGAATGAGAAAACTCCAGGTCCTCTGTAGCCAGAGTATCAAATTTGTAAAATTTTACAAACGTGTTCTCCCCTGACCACGTAGCTGCTCGGCAAAGTTGTAATGCCGAGACTCCTCGGGCAGCCGCCCAAGATGAGCCCACCTTCCTTGTGGAGTGGGCCTTTACAGATTTAGGCTGTGGCACGCCTGCCACAGAATGTGCAAGTTGGATTGTGCTACAGATCCAACGTGCAATCGTCTGTTTAGACGCAGGAGCACCCATCTTGTTGGGTGCATACAATGTAAACAACGAGTCAGTTTTTCTGACTCCAGCTGTCCTTGAAATATATATTTTTAATGCTCTGACAACGTCCAGTAACTTGGAGTCCTCCAAGTCGCTAGTAGCCGCAGGCACCACAATAGGCTGGTTTAAGTGAAATGCCGAAACCACCTTAGGGAGAAATTGAGGACGCGTCCTCAATTCTGCCCTGTCCGAATGGAATATCAGATATGGGCTCTTGTATGACAAAGCTGCCAACTCTGAAACTCTCCTGGCAGAAGCCAGGGCCAACAGCATGGTTACCTTCCATGTAAGGTATTTTAATTCTACCGATTTTAACGGCTCAAACCAATGAGATTTGAGAAAATTTAGAAACACGTTCAAATCCCACGGTGCCACTGGAGGCACTATTGGGGGTTGTATATGTAGTACACCTTTGACAAAAGTTTGTACTTCAGGCACTGACGCCAATTCCTTCTGGAAGAAAATTGATAAGGCCGAAATTTGAACTTTAATAGACCCCAATTTTAGGCCCATAGACAATCCTGCTTGCAGGAAATGTAAGAATCGACCCAATTGAAATTCTTCCGTTGGAGCCTTCTTGGCCTCACACCACGCAACATATTTTCGCCAAATGCGGTGATAATGTTGTACAGTCACTTCCTTCCTAGCCTTTATCAAGGTAGGAATAACTTCCTCTGGAATGCCCTTTTCTTTTAGAATCCGGCGTTCAACCGCCATGCCGTCAAACGCAGACGCGGTAAGTCTTGGAACATACAAGGTCCCTGCTGAAGCAGATCCCTTCTCAGAGGTAGAGGCCACGGATCCTCCGTGAGCATCTCTTGAAGTTCCGGATACCAAGTTCTTCTTGGCCAGTCCGGAGCTACCAGTATCGTTCTTACTCCTCTTTTCCGTATAATTCTCAGCACCTTTGGTATGAGAGGCAGAGGAGGGAACACATACACTGATTGGTACACCCACGGTGTTACCAGAGCGTCCACAGCTATTGCCTGAGGGTCTCTTGACCTGGCGCAATACCTGTCCAATTTTTTGTTGAGGCGAGACGCCATCATGTCTACCTTTGGTTTTTCCCAACGGTTCACAATCATGTGGAAAACTTCTGGATGAAGTCCCCACTCTCCCGGGTGAAGGTCGTGTCTGCTGAGGAAATCTGCTTCCCAGTTGTCCACTCCCGGGATGAACACTGCTGACAGTGCTATGACATGATTCTCCGCCCAGCGCAGAATCCTTGCCGCTTCTGCCATTGCACTCCTGCTTCTCGTGCCGCCTTGTCGGTTTACGTGGGCGACTGCCGTGATGTTGTCGGACTGGATCAACACCGGCTGACCCTGAAGCAGCGGTTTTGCCAGACTTAGAGCATTGTAGATCGCTCTTAGCTCCAGTATATTTATGTGAAGAGACGTCTCCAGGCTTGACCACACGCCCTGGAAATTTCTTCCCTTTGTGACTGCTCCCCAACCTCGTAGGCTGGCATCCGTAGTCACCAGGACCCAGTCCTGTATGCCGAATCTGCGGCCCACTAACAGATGGGCAGT
Organism: Pseudophryne corroboree; assembly: GCF_028390025.1. Taxonomy (NCBI): domain Eukaryota; kingdom Metazoa; phylum Chordata; class Amphibia; order Anura; family Myobatrachidae; genus Pseudophryne; species Pseudophryne corroboree. The sequence continues at coordinate 7,854,914 of NC_086453.1, read as the reverse complement.
CTGCAGCCACCACAGGAGAGACAACCTTGTTCTTGGTGACAGTGCTATCCGCTGATGCATGTGCAGATGCGATCCGGACCATTTGTCCAGCAGATCCCACTGAAATGTCCGTGCATGGAATCTGCCGAATGGAATCGCTTCGTACGAAGCCACCATCTTTCCCAGGACTCTTGTGCATTGATGTACTGACACCGTTCCTGGTTTTAGGAGGTTCCTGACAAGTTCGGATAACTCCCTTGCTTTTCCCTCCGGGAGAAACACCTTTTTCTGAACCGTGTCCAGAATCATTCCCAGGAACAGCAGACGAGTTGTCGGGGTCAATTGAGATTTTGGAAGATTCAGAATCCACCCGTGTTGCTGGAGCACTACCTGGGTTAGTGCTACACCGACTTCCAGCTGTTCTCTGGACTTTGCCCTTATCAGGAGATCGTCCAAGTAAGGGATAATTAATACGCCTTTTCTTCGTAGAAGAACCATCATTTCGGTCATTACCTTGGTAAAGACCCGAGGGGCCGTAGACAAACCAAACGGCATCGTTTGAAACTGATAATGACAGTCTTGTATCACGAACCTGAGATACCCTTGGTGTGAGGGGTAAATTGGGACATGCAGATAAGCATCCTTTATGTCCAGGGACACCATGAAGTCCCCGTCTTCCAGATTCGCTATCACTGCTCTGAGTGACTCCATTTTGAACTTGAATTTCTGTATGTACAGGTTCAAGGATTTCAGATTTAGAATAGGTCTTACCGAACCGTCCGGCTTCGGTACCACAAATAGTGTGGAATAATACCCCTTTCCCTGTTGTAGGAGGGGTACCTTGACTATCACCTGCTGAGAATACAGCTTGTGAATGGCTTCCAAAACCGACGTCCTTTCTGAGGGAGACGTTGGTAAAGCAGACTTTAGGAACCGGCGAGGGGGAAACCTTTCGAACTCCAGCATGTAACCCTGAGATATTATCTGCAGGACCCACGGGTCCACTTGTGAGTGAGCCCATTGATTGCTGAAAATCTTGAGTCGACCCCCCACCGTTCCTGGGTCCGCTTGTAAAGCCCCAGCGTCATGCTGATGGCTTTGTAGAAGCCGGGGCGGGCTTCTGTTCCTGGGCAGGGGCTGCGTGCTGCCCTTTCTTACCCTTTCCTCTGCCTCTCGGCAGATAAGACTGTCCTTTTGGTCGCTTTTTATAGGAGCGAAAGGACTGCGGCTGAAAAGACGGTGTCTTTTTCGGTTGTGAAGGGGTCGGAGGTAAAAAGGTGGATTTGCCGGCAGTTGCCGTGGTCACCAGGTCCGAAAGACCGACCCCAAACAATTCCTCTCCTTTATATGGCAATACTTCCATATGCCTCTTGGAATCCGCATCACCTGACCACTGTCGCGTCCATAAACTTCTTCTAGCAGATATGGACATCGCGCTTACTCTTGATGCTAGAGTACAAACATCCCTCTGAGCATCTCGCATATAAAGAAAAGCATCCTTTAATTGCTCTAGAGTCAATAAAATACTGTCCCTATCCAGGGTCTCAATATTTTCAGTCAGAGAATCCAACCACACTACCCCAGCACTGCACATCCAGGCTGAGGCTATTGCCGGTCGCAGTATAACACCCGTATGTGTGTATATACTCTTCAGTGTAGTTTCCAGCCTCCTATCTGCTGGATCCTTGAGGGCGGCCGTATCAGGAGACGGCAACGCCACTTGCTTTGATAAACGTGTGAGCGCCTTATCCACCTTAGGGGGTGATTCCCAGCGCGCCCTAACCTCTGGTGGGAAAGGGTATAATGCCAACAACTTCTTTGAAATTAGCATTTTTCTATCGGGGGTAACCCACGCTTCATCACACACATCATTCAATTCCTCTGATTCTGGGAAAAATACAGGTAGTTTTTTCACCCCCCACATAATACCCCTTTTTGAGGTACCAGTAGTATCAGAGAGCTGCAAAGCCTCCTTCATTGCCGTGATCATATAACGTGTGGCCCTATTTGAAAATACGTTTACTTCCTCACCGTCGACACTAGATTCATCTGTGTCGGTACCCGTGTCGACTGACTGAGGTAAGGGACGTTTTACAGCCCCTGACGGTGTCTGAGATGCCTGAACCGGTACTAACTGGTTTGCCGGGCGTCTCATTTCGTCAACTGACTTTTGTAATGTGCTGACATTATCACGTAATTCCATAACCAAAGCCATCCATTCCGGTGTCGACTCCCTAGGGGGTGACATTACCATCATCGGCAATTGCTCTGCCTCCACACCAACTTCGTCCTCATACATGTCGACACACACGTACCGACACACACAGCAGCCACACAGTGAATGCTCTATTGAAGACAGGACCCTCCTAGCCCTTTGGGGAGACAGAGGGAGAGTTTGCCAGCACACACCAAAAGCGCTATACAGTATATAACAACCCTAGAAGGTGTTGTTTTTATATATGCGCTCTCAATATATATTTATATCGCCAATTTATGCCCCCCCTCTCTTTGTTACCCTGTTTCTGTAGTGCAGTGCAGGGGAGAGTGGGAGCCTTCCTCACCAGCGGAGCCGTGCAGGAAAATGGCGCCGAGTGCTGAGGAGAATAAGCTCCGCCCCTTTTCCGGCGGGCTTTTCTCCCGGTTTTTCTAATAAACTGGCCTGGGTTAAATACATACATATAGCCTTAATGGCTATATGTGATGTATTTATTTGCCTCTAAGGTACTCTATATTGCTGCCCAGGGCGCCCCCAGCAGCGCCCTGCACCCTCCGTGACCGAGATCCGTGAGCCGTGTAGCAACAATGGCGCACAGCTGCAGTGCTGTGCGCTACCTCTATGAAGACTGAAGTCTTCTGCCGCCTGTTTCCGGACCTCCGTTCTGCCGTTCTTCAGCGTCTGTAAGGGGGATCGGCGGCGCGGCTCCGGGACGAACCCCAGGCTGACCTGTGTTCCGACTCCCTCTGGAGCTCAGTGTCCAGTAGCCTAAGACTTCAATCCTCCTGCAGGCAGGTGAGTTGCAAGTCTCTCCCCTAAGTCCCTCGTTGCAGTGCTCCTGTCGCCAGCAGGAGACACTGATTAGAAACCTAAAAAAAAACTTTTCTAACTAGCTCTTTAAGAGAGCCACCTAGATTGCACCCTCTCGGACGGGCACAAAAACCTAACTGAGGCTTGGAGGAGGGTCATAGGGGGAGGAGCCAGTACGCACCATGTGACCTAAAAGCTTTTTTAGATGTGCCCTGTCTCCTGCGGAGCCCGCTATCCCCCCATGGTCCTGACGGAGTCCCCAGCATCCACTAGGACGTTAGAGAAACTACGGGTAGTTTTTTCTCACCGAACATAATACCCCTTTTAGTGGTAGTGGTATTATCAGAAATATGTAAAACATTTTTCATTGCCTCAATCATATAACGTGTGGCCCTACTGGAAGTCACGTTTGTCTCTTCCCCGTCGACACTGGAGTCAGTATCCGTGTCGACGTCTGTATCTACCATCTGAGGTAATGGGCGTTTTAGAGCTCCTGATGGCTTTTGAGACGCCTGGACAGGCACAAGCTGAGTAGCCGGCTGTCTCATGTCGTCAACTGTCTTTTGCAAAGAGTTGACACGGTCACGTAATTCCTTCCAGCATCTCATCCACTCAGGTGTCGACTCTCTAGGGGGTGACATCTCTATTATAGGCAATTGCTCCGCCTCCACATCATTTTCCTCCTCATACATGTCGACACAACGTACCGACACACAGCACACACACAGGGAATGCTCTGATAGAGGACAGGACCCCACTAGCCCTTTGGGGAGACAGAGGGAGAGTATGCCAGCACACACCAGAGCGCTATATAAATATACAGGGATAACCTTATATAAGTGTTTTTCCCTTTTATAGCTGCTATATGTTCAAATTACGCCAAATTAGTGCCCCCCTCTCTTTTTTACCGTTTCTGTAGTGCAGGACTGCAGGGGAGAGTCAGGGAGACGTCCTTCCAGCGGAGCTGTGCGGGAAAATGCGCCTGTGTGCTGGGGAGATAGGCTCCGCCCCCTTCTCGGCGGCCTTTTCTCCCGCTTTTATGAGGAATCTGGCAGGGGTTAATGTACATCCATATAGCCCTGGGGGCTATATGTGATGTATTTTTGCCAGCCAAGGTGTTTTTATTGCTGCTCAGGGCGCCCCCCCCTAGCGCCCTGCACCCTCAGTGACCGGAGTGTGAAGTGTGCTGAGGAGCAATGGCGCACAGCTGCAGTGCTGTGCGCTACCTTGGTGAAGACAGGATGTCTTCTGCCGCCGATTTTCCGGACCTCTTCTTGCTTCTGGCTCTGTAAGGGGGCCGGCGGCGCGGCTCTGGGACCGGACTCCATGGCTGGGCCTGTGTTCGATCCCTCTGGAGCTAATGGTGTCCAGTAGCCTAAGAAGCCCAATCCACTCTGCACGCAGGTGAGTTCGCTTCTTCTCCCCTTAGTCCCTCGATGCAGTGAGCCTGTTGCCAGCAGGTCTCACTGAAAATAAAAAACCTAAAACTAAACTTTTCACTAAGAAGCTCAGGAGAGCCCCTAGTGTGCACCCTTCTCGGCCGGGCACAAAAATCTAACTGAGGCTTGGAGGAGGGTCATAGGGGGAGGAGCCAGTGCACACCAGGTAGTCCTAAAGCTTTACTTTTGTGCCCAGTCTCCTGCGGAGCCGCTATCCCCATGGTCCTTACGGAGTTCCCAGCATCCACTAGGACGTCAGAGAAACAGCAAAACCTGAACATTGAGGAAACCAAGTCTTAGCAAGCCATCCAGAGGATGAAGCAGGAGAACCCTGTATCTGGCACCATGTGATGTATGTCTTCCATACGCTATAATAATATCTGTCTGACGCTTTCTCAGTGGAATCCCTTGGTCTGGTGAGCATAGCTTCAACAGCCAAAGTGAATAAAGTCAAAACTCAGTAGGAGAAAAGGGCACTGGCAAAAGCCACCGACAGGAACCCTCTGGAAAAATTCTGTATGTCTGTCCAGTACTGCAAGGACGACTGAAAAGGCTTCAACCTTCATTTTATCCAGAATCCTCGGCAGCATGTCCATCTCCAGCCCTGACATGGCGATTACCAGGAATGCCATCAGACCGCCTGGTCCTGGCACAGTCTTTGCAGACCAAAAACAAACAAGACTGGACGTTCTCACTCAGGCCATCTGTTATTTGAAAGGTCATTCTCATGGCCAAAAGACTCCTGTTATACCCCCGCTACCCCACCCCCATAAATGATGTACACCACTGCTGTGGCCCTGTTGGACTGGATTTCTACTCCAGAGCTTTGATCAGAAGATTGGACTTATCTAGGGTCCAAAGACCCTGATAATGAACCAGAAGCGTGACCGCTCCCCAAACCCGAAGGCCAGTGTGTCCAATGCTGCCAGCGTCCAATCCCACGTCCTGTAGGGCTTAAATAAATAAAACCTATGCTGCAGGAGCAGCCCGAAGACGCCCCAACACTCTGGCGTACTTGCGCCGGCAGGCATGAGGTATAGAAGGCAGGAGCCACAGACAAGCGTTTAGGTTTAAAGTGTCCTCACCCATTAAGCACCACCATAGCCCAGTTGATCCCAGTGTCACCAATTGCAGAACGAAGAACATAGTTCCCTAGTGCATGATAAGTGGACTACAGAACTTTAAATATTTCTACAGATCCAGAGCTCTGGGAGCCATCACCTTCCATTATCCCTCTCCTATGTATTCTGCACGCACAAGAGGCATTGGCTGTCTTCCAGCCACTAATGGTAAGTGAGTTCTAGACTGGACTGGACTGGACCAAAAACACAACTGCATGTAACGATTATAGCCCCGCCCCCGCAGAGTAGACCCCACCCTAGAGGATTAGGTGCTGAAGAGAACTTATAACAGGGATTCCCCTTCAGTGCTGGGCAGAGTGATACAGAAGTGAAAACGTGGATTCAGTATAGAGCGTCAGTAAATACCTTTAACGGTTTCTTCCCCAGATATTCTCCATGCATCTGCCTAATGGCTTTACAGGCACTTGTGATATCGCAGTACTGCAGCAGCGCGTGGGTTGGCTGTTCATGCACCTTCTCGATTTCAATATCCTGGAAAGTAGGGGAGAGGAATATAGTCATATCAGTAAGCAGTATGAATCAACACCCGGCGGTGATCATTCTAGTACCCTGCACCTGTCACAAAACCAGCCAAAAAGTTATCATCTGACAGCCAATAGCAAGAAATCAGACTGCAGGTCTGGGACGAGACTGCTGGAAGTCTGATATGAGTGCAGATGTAGCAGCCTAAACTCCCCGCCTGCTGTTATCCAGCGTCTCAAAGCTGCCCCCAGACCTGATAACTAGGAGAGACGGGATCTGAGCAACATAAACTCTCCACCTGCTGTTATCCAGCGTCTCATAGCTGTCCCCAGACCTGATAACTAGGAGGGACGGGATCTGAGCAACATAAACGCTCCACCTGCTGTTATCCAGCGTCTCATAACTGTCCCCAGACCTGATAACTAGGAGGGACAGGATCTGAACAGACCACAGTTTACAGAACAGAACAAAGCAGACGTACCACAATCTCCCCGAATTGCTGGAAAACGTTATGAAGCTCAGGGCTGGTGATAGTTTCCTCCAAATTACCAATCAAGAGAGTCCTGGTGGCCTTGGGGTGAAATTCATCTATTGTCTTGTCCAGAAGTGGTAACTCAAACTCAGTTTCTATTTCTGTAAGGAATAAAACACTAAAGCTCATTACCTACAGCATAAGAGGAGGGTCCTTATAGTGCGGCACCAGGGCTCGCACAATGCAGCACTTACTGCCGACACCACAGAGGAGACAGAAGGGGAGCAAGAAAAGAGGGAAAGCCACAAAGAAAAACATATAGGTGTGAGGGAAAGAGAGACAGAGAGACAGGGATATAGAGATAGAGAGAGAGAGAGAGAGAGAGAGAGAGAGAGAGAAGAGAGAGAGAGAGAAGAGAAGAGAGAGAGAGAGAGAGAGAGAGAGAAGAGAGAGAGAAGAGCGGAGGAGGAGGAGGGGGGTTTGAGTCAGAGATGCTGCATCCACTCCAGTGACAGTTGCCGGAGTTGTGATTAGGAAGAGAGAAAGAGAGTGAGAGAAAGAAATAGCGAGAGATAGAGTGTAAGATAGCGACAGAAAGAAAGACAGCGAAAGATAGAGAGAGAGAGGGGAAGACAAAGAGAAATAAAGAAAGAGAGAGCGATAAAGAGAGGAAGACAGAGAAAGAAAGAAAGAAAGAAAGAAAGAAAGAAAGAAAGAAAGAAAGAAAGAAAGAAAGAAAGAAAGAAAGAAAGAAAGAAAGAAAGAAAGAAAGAAAAAGAAGAGATGAAGATGGAAAGACAGAGAGAGAGAGAGGGAGAGAGAGAGAGGGAGAGGGAGAGGGAGAGAGAGAGAGAGGGAAGAATACAGAAGGAGAGTAAGGGGAAAGTGAAATCCCGCAGTGAGGGTTCTCCCTGCTCCCTAATAGTAATAACAGAGTAACAGGAAACCAGTTTATATAATGGTTCGGTCGCTTGAATATTCTGTCAGTGTTTTGTTGATGGAAGTTGTCTCCTAAATCCACAATAATATAACCATGAAAACAAAAGAAAAAAGACCTTTAAGATATTTTATAAGGTGTGGCCTTAAAAGTCGAAACGCGTTGGTAGGAGGCGCCTGTCCTGTATGTGCCGCTCAACCTGGTAGCCCAGAGCTCTCCACATAACCCGGGTTCCTACATCTTGGAGACGCTGTTGAAGAGTCTCCGTAGTTACTATCTGGTAGCGGAGCACTTCGGCTAATTGTGGGACTTTTTGCTTTTATCATTGTGCAAAACAAAGTCTGAATTTGTAAGTGACCATCCTCATCCCCTAGTTTATGAAGGTATACCTGTGTCTGGGGCAACATACCCGTTTCCTCCCAGGCGGTCGCTTTGATCGGAAAGCCCAGAATCACTTTGCCTTCTGAGGCGTTAAGGGCGTCCTGCTGATCCTCCTGATGCCTGAAAAACACCAGGCCGTATAACTTCTCGTGTGCACCGCGAATCTGTACCGCCAGCAGCTCCCCGTACTTCTTATACTCCTTATAGATAGCGTATTGAAGACCTGCAGCTGGAATCAAAGCACAGAAATCTGTTACCCAATCAGAGCATGACATAACACCCGTAGACAATGCAGCCAGACAATGACCATCTGTGACTGGATCCAGGACCACATAGTGTCCCAGTACCGGGCAATAGGAGAAGCCACTCTGTAACCTATGTATGTGATGGTGCGTTGTCCTCTGTTCTCACCTATACCTGGCCCATAACGGCTGCTCAGAGAACCCTGCAGTGGGATTACAGACAGGAAGTCTGTTGTGCAGTGGCAATAAGGTTCCCCACATGATCACATCCAAACCCAGGGGCCCATGTGCACCACACACCCGTCACAGATACGCCAATGGCCTTTCCGGCGGTGCACGTCTGTGCGTCTGCATGTGCAAGGACTGAGAGGCAGACTCTGTACATCTTCAGTCTCACCATGGAGGCCTGCGGCAGGCCCATGCTAGATGCAGAGACTCTGTCGGAGAGCGGCCTCTAATGTGAAAGATTACGCGTCCGAGTCTCCAACCACTTCTGCCATGTATCCGCGATATTCCCATAACACGCCCAGTTATGGGAATATGCATCGAAATAGTGACGTCCCTGGCACTATCCAATACATCAGACTCCGGGCATCTCAGCCGCTGCTGCGTCTCTGCACGTATTCGCCATGGGATACGTATGTTGCGCAGGTTTCCAGGGATCTTCCTGCATGTGCAGTAGCAGAAAATGACCAACGTCCGTGACCATCAGCATTGGGTGCGACTCAGAATACAGGTGTAATTTTAACTCCGTTATAGGAGCCAATTCCATCACAACCTACATTCCATCGGAACAGCACTGGAACGCTTAGAACGGCGCCAAATAGCGCCCAGAACATCGCTCATATTACCTGGCAGTGGTACATGAGAAACGCAAATCTTAGCTCTGCGTAATGTGGGCAGTCACACTTCACACGGAACCTTGGGCCTAATTCAGACCTGATTGCTCTCCTGCGTATTTGCAGAGGTTTGCGATCGGATAGTCGTTGACCAGACAGAGTGAAAACCCGCCCGGTGCAAGTCTGCGTACACCTTGTGAAAATTTCTGCAAACGCCGGTCAGCTGCAAATCCGTTCTCAACTCACTCACCATCGAATTATTTTTCCAGTCTGTGCGTAGCCCAGGACTTACCCCTACAGTGCCATACAAACAGGCTGATCGGGCTGGAGCCGACGTCACACACCCGCCCTGAAACGCTTGGGAACGCATGTCTTTTTCCTGACACTCCCAGAACACGGCCAGTTACCATCCGCAAAGGTCCGCTTACTGTCAATCAACCTGCGAACGCCTAGAGACCAAAAAAGTCGCTGGATTTTTCGCAGTTCGGTCTCACGCGTGCGCACTTTGATCCGTAAACATGCGCAGTCGATCGATAATCGGCCCCCATGCGAATTCGTACAACAGCGATCAGGTCTGAATTACCCCCCCCCCCCTTGTACGTTACAGCAAAACTGCGGAAACGCAGGTGTGTGCCCCCAGGACAAAAACCGCCTCTGACAGCGCAATGCCTTCCATTTACAGGTTATCTGGCTATATACTACGGCGGTTCTTCAGAGTTGCTAGCAAACCAAAAAAGTTACCAATTGGGCAAAACCATGTGCACTGCAGGTGGAGCAGATGTAACATATGCAGAGAGAGTTAGATTTGGGTGGGTTATATTGTTTGTGTGCAGGGTAAATACTGGCTGCTTTATTTATACACTGCAATTTTAAATTTCAGTTTGAACATACCCCACCCAAATCTAACTATCTCTGCACACGTTACATATGCCCCCCCCCCCCCCCACCCCTCTGCAGTGCACATGGTTTTGTTCAATTGCTAACTTTTTTGGTTTGCTAACAACTCTGGATAACCCCCTAAGGCCCTTAGCAAGCTGCAGAGTCGCCTGTACAGCAGCAATTTCTGTACATTCATTATGTTATGGAAAAGTGTTATTTTCTGGCAATAAAAAATAAATAAATTATTGGACAAGAATAAGGCTGGAATATAGCACAGACTGTCACAGAGCTAACGGGATAGAATTGGTGATATAAACAATGCGACATGCTACATCTAGTAATCACTACCAACAACATAGACCTACCTCTACGACGCACAGGGAGATTCTCAACTTTTATCCCAAAACTTTTGCGAGGTTCATCGTCATCTGACTGGGAGGGAGGAGCTGGGACTGCGGCACATCCATCGCTGGAGTCACTGCCGGCGTCGCTGCTGTAACATAACGATTCCGGTCAGACCTGACATAACAGCGCAGCATCAACTCTGGAGGAACTACAACTCCTGACATGCTGCTGATGAGCTATAGATTACCCAATGTTAGACTGTAAGCTCCTGCGGACAGAGCCGTATTATCCTCCTCGCACTATTCCTGTTACTAGTGCACCTCTGTTCCCCATCGGCGACTCCAATCCTGTCTGTCGCCCATCTTGGTGGTACAGGCTCACTGAGCTCTGCTGTCCAACTCACTCTGACAGTGAGATGTAATGAACCATGCTACTTGGAGGACTTAGATAACAAATGGAGGAGGACCAACTTGAGGCTTAGGGCAGTGGTTTCCAAACTTTTTTGAATCACGGCGCCCTAGAATATCAGAATTTTTTTCACGGCACCCCTAGGCCAAAAATTTCTTATTGAGAAATTTAGAAAGAAATTTTACATTAAGTAGATTGCGTTTATATGTCATCCTTAGGGTCAGTTGTGTGGTGAGGGACAAGATTTACTTCTGTTTGTCCACATATTTTATGACTGGCAGCCACCAGCACTGGTTTTGCCTATTATATTGACCATGAATAATTTGAATTGGTCCTGGATCACTAACCCAGGGCACCCCTGCAAGTGCCCCGAGGCACCCCAGGGAGCCACGGCACACAGTTTGGGAACCTCTGGCTTAGGGTCATCTCTGAGGACATCCCTCCGCGGGGTCTCAAAGACTTTTTCACTAGAATGTTTAATGAGATCCTAGACCAAGACCCAGCCTCTTCCATCACATTTGACACAGCATACGCTGCCCTTTGACCGAGAGGTGCTCCAACGGATTGCCTGAGGGATGTGATCTGCCACCTGCATTTTTACTACCAAAAAGAGGACATCCTCCACAAGGTGCGAGGCCTAAATGGCATTTATCTGGATGGTCAGCAGACATAAATTTTCCAGGACTTCCCCATGACCCCTCTCCAGAACCGTACGGCTCTACGCCCCTTTTACAGCAGAGCTATGGAAACTGGGTGTCAAACAGAGGTGGCGATTCCCGTTCAGTCTGCAGGTCTCCCATAATGATAAATTGTCCATCCTCAGGGAACCGGATGAACTATCCACCATACCCATTTAGTTATGGTTCCTCTGGGACCTTTGAACTCCTGCTGTCTCCTGTTGGAGCTATCCCGTGCTTCTGCTGCAATGCTGGCTCTGGGCCATGGTGGTCTACTATTGAACTCTAGGTTCAGGTTATATCGCTCATCTTTGTTTTTACTTAGGAGGTGTTTCTTACCACTGTTGTGTGTTGATCTAAAGGTTGTCGTTGTCACTTGCCCCACGGGACAGATGTACTTACATTATTTATTTTCCTTAAGTTCTGGTATTATATTGGGAATGCTTGTTGTCGGTTGTGTCTTCCCTTCCCACGCCTGTCCTCCTCGTGTTCCTCAGAGTCGCCGTTAATGCTAAAGGTTTAAACATTCCCGAAAATTGCCCTACAGCCTTCCGAGATGTGCTTGCTGCGCGGGTAGATGTGGCCATTATACAGGATACGCACAGTAAGTGTGGCGCCGCTCGTCCACTTACGGACCACAATAATACCTTGCCCCTTATTAGTAACAGCAGCAAAGGTCAATCATTAGGGGCTATTTTGTTTTTGAACTGCCGACCATTCCAAGATCTGGAGATTTAGTTTAGTGGAGGGAAAGGATCCGACAGCGGCATCCCATGTGCAGGAATACCGGCAGGGAGGCAGCGAGTCCCCTCGCGGTCCAGCTGCGCTCACCACGCTTCGGGCCCTGTGGCGAATGAAGCTCTATTCCCACACGGTTGGTGGCGTGGACCCACCAACTGAGTGGAAATTAGTGGCAGGTGGCAGTAAGGCGGCCATCAGTAAAATGCCGGATGTTGGGATTCTGGCGTCGGTCTCCTGTACGCCGGGATTCCAACCGCCATTTATTTTGACTACCCCCCTCTTTTTTTTATTGTAGGCATAATTATTGTACTCCTTATTAATAATAATACCGCACTATCAGGCACAGAATGATACAAATCAATTTCCACGTTAGGCTTAGCGATCGGCTTAATATGTGAACACTCACAGAACGGGCGACACCTTACCCCATCTCTGATGTCACTTCGCAGTCCCCCTGTGCAGCTTGTTCCTGGACAACCATGGAGGAATGGAAAGCCAACTGCATAGCTTGTTTGGCGAAATCCAGCTTGGAAACAATTGAGAATTCCAATAAATGACATGAATAAAAATATCCCATTAAAAGCATTAAAATGGCGAGAGTGCGGTGATAAAACAAGAACACTGGACCATGGGGATTGCAGGTTGGCTGGAGGAGTTGGCCCATAAACTGTACCGTAGCTTTAAATTCTAAGCCCCTCCCCCTGTAACCCCAGAAAGTACTTCTTTAAAAGAGTCCAGAAAGGAGCATCAGGAACCCAATGAAACTGGTGTAACAATCCAACAGACCAGTAGGGAAAAGACGGTCAAGAACCAAACCTCACCCGACTGAGCGTGAAGGAGAGGACACAGTGTTCCCAGGTGGCTTCAGAGAGAAGGATTCAGCGGTAAGTGACCAAAAAAGAGGATTTTGGTACTTACCGATAAATGCATTTCTCTGAATCCTCTAGGGGACACTGGAGTCCTATACAGTAGGGGTGTGAAGCCTTGAACCGGAGGTGTGGCACAATCTTAAATTAGCATTGTCTGCACAGCCGGCTCCTCCCCCTTCACATCCCTCCTCCCTCAGTTTGAAGAATTGTGACTGAGAGAATAGGACATGACACTATAGCGCATGGCGAGGAACCGAACCGTACAACATATCAAACAGCGACCAAGACTCGTAACCGAACAACCAACGCTGTTTGCACGAACTGTCTAACACAAGAACTGTTTGCAACAATAACTTAGAACACAGCAGGCCGACAGCACCGAGGCGGGCGTCCAGTGTCCCCTAGAGGATTCAGATAAATGGATTTATCGGTAAGTACCAAAATCCTCTTTTCTCTTTCATCCACTAGGGGACACTGGAGTCCTATACAGTAGGGGACGTCCCAAAGTTTTCCCCCAGGGAGGGAGTGCTGTCGGTGGCCTGCAAAACCAAACGTCCGAACTTAGATTCTCCGGACGCAAAAGTATCAAACTTGTAAAATCTTGCGAACGTGTGGGCTGAAGACCACGTCGCCGCTCTGCAAAGTTGAGTAGTGGAAGCACCTCTGGCAGCCGCCCACGAGGCACCCACTGATCGGGTAGTATGAGCACCCGTCTGAACCGGAACCTGTTTGCCACAGGAAATATAAGCCTGCCGAATGGCAAGTCTAATCCATCTGGACAAGGTCTGTTTAGAGGCCGGCCAACCCTTCTTTGGCCCATCATAAAGAACAAACAAATGGTCCGACTTTCTGAAGGACGACGTAACCTGTACGTATACCCGTAAAGCTCGGACAACATCCAATGACACGTCCTCATCTGTGAGACCGTGGAAGGACAGGACCACTATTGGCTGGTTTACATGAAACCCCCGACACCACCTTCGGAAGGAAGTCTGCTCTTGTACGGAGTTCCGCCCTATCCTCATGAAAAACTAAGAAAGGGCTCTTACAGGATAAAGCTCCCAACTCAGAAACCCGCCTAGCCGAAGCCAAGGCTAGTAATAACGTGACCTTCCAAGAAATATATTTCAGGTCTGTACTCGTCAACGGCTCAAAGGTCGGTGACTTCAAATATTCTAACACCAAACCTAAGTCCCATGGTGCCGTAGGAGGACGAAAAGGGGGTTGAATCCTCAGAACCCCTTGTAAAAAGGTTTGAATCTCTGGCAAGTATGCTAGCCGCTGTTGGAAAAGGATGGAGAGAGCCGATATCTGAACCTTCAAAGAGCCCAGTCTGAGTCCTCCTTCTAGACCGGCCTGAAGGAACAATAGAAGTCGCGATAAATGGAAATTTGATGAGTTCCATCCCCGTTCCTGACACCAAGCCATGTACCGTCTCCAAATCCTGTAGTAGTGCCTGGCAGTGACCGGCTTCCTAGCGGCAATCATTGTAGGAATGGCCGTTCGTGGGGTCCCTTTGTCTCTTAAGATCCGGGTTTCAATAGCCACGCCGTCAAACGCAGCCTGTTTAGGTCGGGGTGCAGGAACGGTCCCTGAGATAGCAGGTCCTCTCTCTGAGGTAACCTCCAAGGATCCTCCGCCAGTAACCCTCGCAGGTCGGTGTACCAACTCCTGCGGGGCCAATCTGGTGCGATTAGAATAACCCACACTCGTTCCCGCTTTACTCTTTTCAGAACCCTGGGTATGAGTGGGAATGGTGGAAATATGTAAACCCTTCTGTAACACCACGGAAGTGTCAATGCGTCCACTCCTTCTGCTGCTGGATCTCGAGTTCTTGACACATATCTGGGCAGTTGATGGTTTTGTCGAGACGCCATTAGGTCCACCTGAGGTAGACCCCATCTTCTCACAATCATGTTGAAAATCCGTGGATGAAGGCACCACTCCCCCGGATGCATGTCCTGGCGACTGAGGTAATCTGCTTCCCAGTTCTCCACACCTGGAATGAACACTGCGGAGAGAATGATGTCTCGTCTTTCTGCCCACAACAAGATCTTTGTGGCCTCCTTTAACGCCATTCTGCTCTTTGTTCCTCCTTGACGGTTTATGTAAGCCGTCGTCGTGACATTGTCTGACTGAATCCTGATGTCTTGATTCATGACTAGGTCTTCTGCTAAGAGAAGAGCATTGTAGACTGCTCTTAGTTCGAGGATATTTATGGGTAATTTGCTTTCCTGTAGCGTCCATCGTCCCTGAAACTGATGGTCGTCTAGGACGGCTCCCCAACCTCTGAGACTGGCGTCCGTCGTCAAGATCTTCCAATCCCAAATGCCGCATCTCTTGCCGGCTGTAAGGTTCTTGTGTAAAGACCACCATATCAAGGAGACCCTTACCTGTGGTTGAAGTCGAATCTTCCGTTGGAGAAGCCAGTGTGAGCCTGCTCCCTGAGCAATGAGGTTTATTTGGAATGGTCGTGAATGAAGTCTGCCGTACTGGAGAGCTTCGAACGACGCCACCATCTTCCCTAGAAGTTTCACACAAAGGTGCAGAGAAACGGTCTGCGTCCTCAGTACCTGAGCCACTAATCTCTGTAGGTCCTGCACCTTGTTCTCTGGTAGGAACACACGTAATAGGACCGTGTCCAAGATGAGACCGAGGAATTGAATCCGTTGAGTCGGTATGAGGTTGGACTTTTTGAAATTGACAAAAACCATCCATGTTGAATTAAAAATTGATGGGATGTCTGAACATCCTTGATCAGTCGATTCTGAGATGGAGCTTTGATCAGTAAATCGTCCAGATAAGGTATAATCGTGACCCCCAACAGTCTTAGTCCTGCCACCATGATCGCCATGATCTTTGTGAAAATTCTTGGGGCTGACGCTAGACCGAACGGCAAGGCCCGGAATTGGTAGTGTTCCGCCACCAGTGCGAACCGCAAGTAAGCCTGGTGAGGAGTCCAGATTGGGATATGCAGATATGCATCCTTTATGTCCATGGATACCATGAACTCGCTTGGTTCTAAGCCTGCAATAACTGATTGGATTGATTCCATCTTGAATCTGTAGACTCTTAAAAACTGGTTGAAAACTTTTAAATTGAGAATTGGTCTGACCGTCCCGTCTGGTTTTGGCTAGAGATGAGCGGGTTCGGTTCCTCTGAATCCGAACCCGCCCGAACTTCATGTTTTTTCTCACGGGTCCGAGCGACTCGGATCTTCCTGCCTTGCTCGGTTAACCCGAGCGCGCCCGAACGTCATCATGACGCTGTCGGATTCTCGCGAGGCTCGGATTCTATCGCGAGACTCGGATTCTATATAAGGAGCCGCGCGTCGCCGCCATTTTCACACGTGCATTGAGATTGATAGGGAGAGGACGTGGCTGGCGTCCTCTCCATTTAGATTAGAAGAGAGAGAGTGAGATTGATTTGAGACAGAGACACTTGATTTACTGGAGCTTAGGAGTACTGTAGAGAGTGCAGAGTTTACTAGTGACTGACCACAGTGACCACCAGACAGTGCAGTTTTATTTAATATAATCCGTTCTCTGCCTGAAAAAAACGATACACAGTGACTCAGTCACATACCATATCTGTGTGCACTGCTCAGCCCAGTGTGCTGCATCATCTATGTATATATCGGACTGTGCTCACACAGCTTATAATTGTGGGGGAGACTGGGGAGCAGTGCCAGTTATAGGTTATAGCAGGAGCCAGGAGTACATATTATTAAAATTAAACAGTGCACACTTTTGCTGCAGGAGTGCCACTGCCAGTGTGACTGACCAGTGACCTGACCACACTGACCACCAGTATAGTTAGTAGTATACTATATTGTGATTGCCTGAAAAAGTTAAACACTCGTCGTGTGACTTGTGTGGTGTTTTTTTTTTTATTCTATAAAAAACTCATTCTGCTGACAGACAGTGTCCAGCAGGTCCGTCATTATATAATATATACCTGTCCGGCTGCAGTAGTGATATATATATATTTTTTATATCATTATTTATCATCCAGTCGCAGCAGACACAGTACGGTAGTTCACGGCTGTAGCTACCTCTGTGTCGGCACTCGGCAGTCCATCCATAATTGTATACCACCTACCCGTGGTTTTTTTTTCTCTCTTCTTTATACATACTACATCTCATTATCATCCAGTCTATATTAGCAGCAGACACAGTACAGTACGGTAGTCCACGGCTGTAGCTACCTCTGTGTCGGCACTCGGCAGTCCGTCCATAATTGTATACCACCTACCCGTGGTTTTTTTTTCTTTCTTCTTTATACATACATACTACATCTCTTTATCAACCAGTCTATATTAGCAGCAGACACAGTACGGTAGTCCACGGCTGTAGCTACCTCTGTGTCGGCACTCGGCAGTCCATCCATAATTGTATACCACCTACCCGTGGTTTTTTTTTCTTTCTTCTTTATACATACTACATCTCTTTATCAACCAGTCTATATTAGCAGCAGACACAGTACGGTAGTCCACGGCTGTAGCTACCTCTGTGTCGGCACTCGGCAGTCCGTCCATAATTGTATACTAGTATCCATCCATCTCCATTGTTTACCTGAGGTGCCTTTTAGTTGTGCCTATTAAAATATGGAGAACAAAAATGTTGAGGTTCCAAAATTAGGGAAAGATCAAGATCCACTTCCACCTCGTGCTGAAGCTGCTTCCACTAGTCATGGCCGAGACGATGAAATGCCAGCAACGTCGTCTGCCAAGGCCGATGCCCAATGTCATAGTACAGAGCATGTAAAATCCAAAACACCAAATATCAGTAAAAAAAGGACTCCAAAACCTAAAATAAAATTGTCGGAGGAGAAGCGTTAACTTGCCAATATGCCATTTACCACACGGAGTGGCAAGGAACGGCTGAGGCCCTGGCCTATGTTCATGGCTAGTGGTTCAGCTTCACATGAGGATGGAGGCACTCAGCCTCTCGCTAGAAAAATGAAAAGACTCAAGCTGGCAAAAGCAGTAGCACCGCAAAGAACTGTGCGTTCTTCGAAATCCCAAATCCACAAGGAGAGTCCAATTGTGTCGGTTGCGATGCCTGACCTTCCCAACACTGGACGTGAAGAGCATGCGCCTTCCACCATTTGCACGCCCCCTGCAAGTGCTGGAAGGAGCACCCGCAGTCCAGTTCCTGATAGTCAGATTGAAGATGTCAGTGTTGAAGTACACCAGGATGAGGAGGATATGGGTGTTGCTGGCGCTGGGGAGGAAATTGACCAGGAGGATTCTGATGGTGAGGTGGTTTGTTTAAGTCAGGCACCCGGGGAGACACCTGTTGTCCGTGGGAGGAATATGGCCGTTGACATGCCTGGTGAAAATACCAAAAAAATCAGCTCTTCGGTGTGGAACTATTTCAACAGAAATGCGGACAACAGGTGTCAAGCCGTGTGTTCCCTTTGTCAAGCTGTAATAAGTAGGGGTAAGGACGTTAACCACCTCGGAACATCCTCCCTTATACGTCACCTGCAGCGCATTCA
Source organism: Pseudophryne corroboree (assembly GCF_028390025.1). Taxonomy (NCBI): domain Eukaryota; kingdom Metazoa; phylum Chordata; class Amphibia; order Anura; family Myobatrachidae; genus Pseudophryne; species Pseudophryne corroboree. The sequence continues at coordinate 7,836,575 of NC_086453.1, read as the reverse complement.
TAATAAGTCAGTGACAAGTTCAAAAACTTTGGGTGACAGCGGAAGCAGTCCACTGACCAGTAAATACCTTCCTCTTGTAACCAAGCTCACGCAAACCACCCCACCAACTCCCTCAGTGTCAATTTCCTCCTTCCCCAGGAATGCCAATAGTCCTGCAGGCCATGTCACTGGCAATTCTGACGAGTCCTCTCCTGCCTGGGATTCCTCCGATGCATCCTTGCGTGTAACGCCTACTGCTGCTGGCGCTGCTGTTGTTGCTGCTGGGAGTCGATGGTCATCCCAGAGGGGAAGTCGTAAGACCACTTTTACTACTTCCACCAAGCAATTGACTGTCCAACAGTCCTTTGCGAGGAAGATGAAATATCACAGCAGTCATCCTACTGCAAAGCGGATAACTGAGGCCTTGGCATCCTGGGTGGTGAGAAACGTGGTTCCGGTATCCATCATTACTGCAGAGCCAACTAGAGACTTGTTGGAGGTACTGTGTCCCCGGTACCAAATACCATCTAGGTTCCATTTCTCTAGGCAGGCGATACCGAAAATGTACACAGACCTCAGAAAAAGAGTCACCAGTGTCCTAAAAAATGCAGCTGTACCCAATGTCCACTTAACCACGGACATGTGGACAAGTGGAGCAGGGCAGGGTCAGGACTATATGACTGTGACAGCCCACTGGGTAGATGTATGGACTCCCGCCGCAAGAACAGCAGCGGCGGCACCAGTAGCAGCATCTCGCAAACGCCAACTCTTTCCTAGGCAGGCTACGCTTTGTATCACCGGTTTCCAGAATACGCACACAGCTGAAAACCTCTTACGGCAACTGAGGAAGATCATCGCGGAATGGCTTACCCCAATTGGACTCTCCTGTGGATTTGTGGCATCGGACAACGCCAGCAATATTGTGTGTGCATTAAATATGGGCAAATTCCAGCACGTCCCATGTTTTCACATACCTTGAATTTGGTGGTGCAGAATTATTTAAAAAACGACAGGGGCGTGCAAGAGATGCTGTCGGTGGCCAGAAGAATTGCGGGACACTTTCGGCGTACAGGCACCACGTACAGAAGACTGGAGCACCACCAAAAACTACTGAACCTGCCCTGCCATCATCTGAAGCAAGAAGTGGTAACGAGGTGGAATTCAACCCTCTATATGCTTCAGAGGTTGGAGGAGCAGCAAAAGGCCATTCAAGCCTATACAATTGAGCACGATATAGGAGGTGGAATGCACCTGTCTCAAGTGCAGTGGAGAATGATTTCAACGTTGTGCAAGGTTCTGCTGCCCTTTGAACTTGCCACACGTGAAGTCAGTTCAGACACTGCCAGCCTGAGTCAGGTCATTCCCCTCATCAGGCTTTTGCAGAAGAAGCTGGAGACATTGAAGGAGGAGCTAACACGGAGCGATTCCGCTAGGCATGTGGGACTTGTGGATGGAGCCCTTAATTCGCTTAACAAGGATTCACGGGTGGTCAATCTGTTGAAATCAGAGCACTACATTTTGGCCACCATGCTCGATCCTAGATTTAAAGCCTACCTTGGATCTCTCTTTCCGGCAGACACAAGTCTGCTGGGGTTGAAAGACCTGCTGGTGAGAAAATTGTCAAGTCAAGCGGAACGCGACCTGTCAACATCTCCTCCTTCACATTCTCCCGCAACTGGGGGTGCGAGGAAAAGGCTCAGAATTCCGAGCCCACCCGCTGGCGGTGATGCAGGGCAGTCTGGAGCGACTGCTGATGCTGACATCTGGTCCGGACTGAAGGACCTGACAACGATTACGGACATGTCGTCTACTGTCACTGCATATGATTCTCTCACCATTGAAAGAATGGTGGAGGATTATATGAGTGACCGCATCCAAGTAGGCACGTCACACAGTCCATACTTATACTGGCAGGAAAAAGAGGCAATTTGGAGGCCCTTGCACAAACTGGCTTTATTCTACCTAAGTTGCCCTCCCACAAGTGTGTACTCCGAAAGAGTGTTTAGTGCCGCCGCTCACCTTGTCAGCAATCGGCGTACGAGGTTACATCCAGAAAATGTGGAGAAGATGATGTTCATTAAAATGAATTATAATCAATTCCTCCGCGGAGACATTGACCAGCAGCAATTGCCTCCACAAAGTACACAGGGAGCTGAGATGGTGGATTCCAGTGGGGACGAATTGATAATCTGTGAGGAGGGGGATGTACACGGTGATATATCGGAGGATGATGATGAGGTGGACATCTTGCCTCTGTAGAGCCAGTTTGTGCAAGGAGAGATTAATTGCTTCTTTTTTGGGGGGGGTCCAAACCAACCCGTCATATCAGTCACAGTCGTGTGGCAGACCCTGTCACTGAAATGATGGGTTGGTTAAAGTGTGCATGTCCTGTTTTGTTTATACAACATAAGGGTGGGTGGGAGGGCCCAAGGACAATTCCATCTTGCACCTCTTTTTTCTTTTATATTTCTTTGCGTCATGTGCTGTTTGGGGAGGGTTTTTTGGAAGGGACATCCTGCGTGACACTGCAGTGCCACTCCTAGATGGGCCCGGTGTTTGTGTCGGCCACTAGGGTCGCTTATCTTACTCACACAGTCAGCTACCTCATTGCGCCTCTTTTTTTCTTTGCGTCATGTGCTGTTTGGGGAGGGTTTTTTGGAAGGGACATCCTGCGTGACACTGCAGTGCCACTCCTAGATGGGCCCGGTGTTTGTGTCGGCCAGTAGGGTCGCTTATCTTACTCACACAGTCAGCTACCTCATTGCGCCTCTTTTTTTCTTTGCGTCATGTGCTGTTTGGGGAGGGTTTTTTGGAAGGGCCATCCTGCGTGACACTGCAGTGCCACTCCTAGATGGGCCCGGTGTTTGTGTCGGCCACTAGGGTCGCTAATCTTACTCACACAGCTACCTCATTGCGCCTCTTTTTTTCTTTGCGTCATGTGCTGTTTGGGGAGGGTTTTTTGGAAGGGACATCCTGCGTGACACTGCAGTGCCACTCCTAGATGGGCCCGGTGTTTGTGTCGGCCACTAGGGTCGCTTATCTTACTCACACAGCGACCTCGGTGCAAATTTTAGGACTAAAAATAATATTGTGAGGTGTGAGGTATTCAGAATAGACTGAAAATGAGTGGAAATTATGGTTTTTGAGGTTAATAATACTTTGGGATCAAAATGACCCCCAAATTCTATGATTTAAGCTGTTTTTTAGGGTTTTTTGAAAAAAACACCCGAATCCAAAACACACCCGAATCCGACAAAAAAAATTCGGTGAGGTTTTGCCAAAACGCGGTCGAACCCAAAACACGGCCGCGGAACCGAACCCAAAACCAAAACACAAAACCCGAAAAATTTCAGGCGCTCATCTCTAGTTTTGGCACGACAAAAAGATTGGAATAGAACCCTGTTGCTCTCTGAGAAGCGGGAACCGGAATAATGACCTCTGCTTGTAGTAATTTTTGAATTGCTGCCCGTAGTGCCCTTGCTTTTTGAGGGCACTGAGGCAATCCTGTTGTAAAAAACTGACTGTGAGGCCTCTGTTGAAACTCCAGTTTGTATCCCTGAGAGATTAAGTTGTTCACCCAAAGCTCTGGTGAGGTTTTGGCCCAGATGTCCTGAAAACCTTCCAGTCGGCCGCCCACCAAGGGGGACCCCAGGCGAGCTGGGAGGCCGTCATGCCACGGTCTTGTCAGCAGGTTTATCCTGCTTTCTGTTTGCTGCTTGCGAGCGGCCTCTACCTCTGCCCCCGCGTGCTTGTGTACCGAAACCTCTACCTCGGGCTCGAAAGGACTGTGATCTAAATGAAGTAAACGATGGTCCCGAATAACCTCTCCTAGTTTGTGGAGCGGTTCTCGTATAAGGAGTAGGCAGAAAAGTGGACTTCCCCGCTGTAGCCTGTGAAATCCACTTGTCCAACTCTGGTCCGAACAGCATTTCACCCCCAAAGGGGATGGATTCTACCGCCTTCTTGGTGTCAGAGTCTCCTTGCCATTCTCTGAGCCATAAAATCCTCCTAGCCGATATGGCCGATGCAGATATGCGCGATGCTATTCTGCTAATATCCTTAGAAGCCTGACACAAGTATGTAGCAGATTCTCGAATGTGTTCCGCCAACTGTGTAATCTCTTCTAAGCTATTTTCCTCCTCAATAGCTTGTACAATACGGCCGGACCATGCACCCATGGCCTTGTTGACCCAAGCACAGATGATCGCAGGTCTCTGCGCTGCACCTGCTGCTACAAATATTGATTTTAACGCAGTCTCAACCTTACGGTCGGACGCATCCTTTAAAGTAGTTACGTTAGGAATTGGCAAGATTGTCTTCTTTGACAACCTTCCTAGTGAAGCATCCACTACCGGTGGGTTTTCCCACTTGTCCATTACACCCTTAGGTAGGGGGTAAGTTACCTGAAAACGTTTCGGAAATTGAAAACGTTTGTCAGGTTGTTTCCAAGCCTCCTCCATCTGAGACTGGAGGGATTTAGGAATGGGGAACGCTGCTGAACGCGGCTTCTGGGATTCGAACAAATCGAAATCCTCCGGCTCCCGGACTTCCTCTTCCTTAAAGCTTAGGATGTCCTTAACCGCGTCAATTAAGGAATCCAGACCAGAGATCGCCGAGTCTTCTTCAGGAAAATCGGCGTCTAGGTTAGGTTCAATTAACTCACCTTCTTCCGTATCCAGAAGAAAACTCTCTTCCTCCTCAGTTTCTGGTATAATAGGAAGAGTTCTTTTAACAGCCTTGCGCACACTCGTTTCTGCGTGTGCGGGCGGTGTTAACTTAATGAGAAATTCCTCCATTGTCTTTGAGAATCCCGCAGCCCATTCTGTATGCTGCTTGCGGGATTCTGCCATTTCCTTGGAGATTCTATTGGCAAGGTTGTCTTCCCAAGCCTTAGGCGGAGCACTGCTCCCAGGTTGAGAGTCCTTGTCTAAGCAGGAGTCGCACACCCCGGAGCTGCCAACCCGCGTGCTCTTCTTGTTACATTTCGTACAAACATAGCAGGTCTTTGAGGTCTTGGTAGCCTTAGACATGTTGTTTTTCTTTTTAAAACCCCCTTACCAGGGTATTACGCAGCGCTTTCACCCTTTAAACTAGGAAGAGAAAGACTGGGGGATGACGGAAGCAAAGGTATTGGACCCGGCTGGAATTACCTGTCCCCTTTTCTTTATAAAAGGAACAGGTCAAAAATTAAACTAAAAAAAAAAAAATTAAAACACCAGCCGACTCTCAACCCTCACACCCCAACTGTAATTCAGCTACGATGTTAGAGTTGGCTTGCTTCCGTGTATTTTCTCCGGGATCTTTGAACAGACGTCCCTTGAAAATATAATTTGTAAAGTTTGTTTAATTTTCAGGAGATCCTCATAATTAATATATATATATATATATATAAACAGAGGTCCAACGATGTGGAGGTGCACTCTTCCAGTTCAATGATTTGTCACACGTTCATCTTTCACAATAGCTTTATTGCAGTCAAATCTAGGCTTATTTAATCGACGTTTCGATCCTCAATTTAGGATCTTTATCAAGATAAGCTTCCAGTTTATGAGAGCATCATATATTGATTACTGGAAAAACATAAAATAAAATATACACACATATTAAACAAACACAATACAACAAGAGAACAAACAAATAAAACATTAGTGGACCACCACGCCCTTTTTGGTCGATTATAGAAAAGATTCATTAATCACCAGCGTGAATCGTGTGTATTGACCAGTGTCTATATAGGTTATAGTCGTGTGTGGGCAAATCTAGACCGCAGATATATATCACACCATATGTGGATACCAGGTGCCACCAACCTATAAGATAGGAAAACACTAGCTTCAAAATGTCGCTAGCCCTGGACACTTACTCACACTAATCAATATGTCAGGTTCAGACAATGCCAGGTCTGTAGGGTTAATAAGGTCATATTCAAGCAGAATTTCTGTAGATAAATAAACCAATACATATAACTGAAAAAACACTCAAACTAATTAACATGTGTATAATACACATTTTCACCTGTTCAGTGAACGCACACCCAGGTACTTACTATTAGGTTCATTAGAGTTCACTTCTTATGGGACGACTGAGACAACCAAAGTAATCACTGTAAGCAAATACACAATAGGCCAACCTCTTAGTCCTAAAAACCTCCAGTGCAATTGCTGTCATACCACACATACATAAAAAAACTGCAATACTCACGAAGGGTGTTCGCGTCCTCACCACCTCTACAGCCACACAGCTGAGGGGCTGATGGGCTGTCCTTAAATACCATTCAGACCGGAAGTGTATGGTGCACCCTATCTAATCCATCCCTGGACGCTCTCATGGTGCACAAAAGTCATACCCGCGGAGGCCGCCGTCCTCACTGGCGTCCATCCAATACCCCCACCACCTGGGGGCCGTCCCGCTACCGAGCACGCCACCGCACAGGGGAAAAGCAACAGTCGCGACTTCAGTGGAACGCAAATGCGTTCCACGACCCGGAAGTCGGAAACCGGAAGCGTCGTACGCTCCGGTCTCTACGATGGCCTAATAGGTTCAGACAGCTGATTCACAATACTGACAGGCGAAACTTCAGTTTGCAGAAGGGAAACATACACACTGGAGGGGGGAATACACACAATCCACTAGGGAATCTAAACATGGATCTAAGACATGCTCACAACTTAAATCATCAAAGAGACGCAGTGGTCACTGTGTACAGACATATTACGAAAATCATATACATCCAATAAAAGCTCGATGTGCTACAGTGTGAGACCGTAAACAGAAACCTCCAAAACTAATTATCATGCATCGGAGTAATCTTTCTCAGTAATTAATACCATCAATGTTTATTAAACACGTAATTAGTTAATACATGTGAAGAAACTCAATTTTATTTATATCTGAAAAAATGTTTTAAAAAAATGTTTTCAACAGAGGTTTACAGGTTATGTCTCAAACCATAGCACTCACATTAAACATTTTTTCATGGTCAGGTTAACTCATAAATGCCACAGAATCCCTCAGGTTTATACCCATGTTGACATCTATAGGAGTATCTGCTAATTAATTCACAAGAAAACATTCATAGCGGCATGTTCATTTAGGCCTTTGGGTGAGACCGTGTTGAGGTGAGCAATCCAGAAGCTCTCCCTTTGGCGTAAAACTTGGGTGCGGTCCCCACCGTGACTCAACGGTGGAACCCAATCGATGAGTCTGCATTTCAAATTTGCTACCTGATGTCCTCGTTGCAGGTAATGTCTGGCAACAGGCTTATCACTGGTACCTGTTTGTAATGCAGTCCTAATAGATAACCGATGGTTTGCCATCCGTTCCCTAAAACAACGGGTGGTAAGCCCCACGTAACATAAACCGCAGGGGCATGTTAAGGTATACACCACAAAGTCGAGTCTACAATGTAGATGGTACCTGATTTTGATATTCCTACCGGAATGTGGATGGGGAAAGGTAGAACCAGTCTGCAGGGATCTGCACGTTGTGCATTTCCCACATGAAAAGCAGCCAGGCTTTTTACTCATAATCTGAAGAAAATTCAATTTAGTCTCAGGTACTGATGTAGGCCTCATCAGCATCTGTCGTAGGTTAGGCCCTCGTTTGTAAGCCATCATCGGTGGGTTTGTGTGTGTAAATGGTAACCCTTGATCAGATTTTAGGATTGGCCAATGCTTCCGCAGTGTTTTACATGTAAAATGTGCATAATTGTCAAACTTCGTAGTGTAGATCATACGATTATCATTAGCAACAACCTTAGGTGATTTTTTGCTGAATAAGTTCCTGGCTCTACGCAAACTATTACTGATCACTTTGGTAGAGTAACCTCTTTCTCTAAACCTTTGTTTCATTTCCACCAATTGTTTCTCCCTAATTTCTTCGTCGTTATTGATTCGCATTACTCGTAGAAATTGTGAGATGGGTAGATTGTTTTTTAACGAGGGGGGATGGAAACTACTGGTCAATAAGGTGGTGTTTCTATCTGTGGACTTCCTGTATAGGGAAGTAACAAAAGCTCCATTTTGTATGGACACATTCACATCTAAAAAATGCACTGAATGTTGTGAGCTCTCGTGTGTAAATTTAACCGGGCTATTAAGCATGTTGATATTGTTAACCATTTCAATAAAGGATTCCTGTGTGTCCTCCCACAGTAGGAAGACATCGTCAATGAATCGTTTATAGAAGGAGATTTTCGATCCATAGATGGGCAAAATATGCGTTTCCTCGAAGTTCGACATATACAAATTAGCATATGCAGGCGCCAGATTGGAGCCCATGGCTGTCCCTGAACATTGGAGGAAATATGAATCCTTGTATTTGAAGTGGTTTAGACTCAAAACTAGATTGGTTAGTTCTAGAATAAATTCAGTAGGTACATTACCAACTGTATTACCAGTGAGTACATCCCTTATTGTTTCCAGTCCTTCATTGTGTGGTATAATGGTGTACAATGATTGTACATCCATAGTACATAAGAGGCAATTGCCCCTCGGTACCTCAATCAGTCCTAATTGATGAAGAAAATCGCTAGTGTCGCGTATGTAGCTGCGGCACTTGTTAACATGCGGCTGTAGTATAGAATCCACCCACCTAGCTATCGGTTGTAGTAATGAGCCTTCGGCTGCGATGATCGGTCGCCCAGGCGGATTAGTCATCGTTTTATGAATTTTAGGGAGTGTATAGATAATGGGACATTTTGGCTCATCTACACTCAAAAAATCAAAAAGATCCTGATCTATCCAATTACTTTCTAGTCCTCTCCTCAAACTTAGATCAATGGTCTTTTTAATGGAGGGTATAGGATTGGTCGCTACCCTTCGGTATGTGTTGGTGTCCGCCAATTGGCGACTCACCTCTGAATCGTAATCAGTCCAGTCCTGGACTACCACGGCGCCACCTTTGTCGGCTGGTCTTATAACGACTGAGGTATCATCCCTCAGCCTCTTGAGTGCCTTTCTTTCACCCGGAGTGAGATTATCAAAAATACGTGGTGGCTTGAAATGTTGTATATCGTCATTGACCAGTCGGAGGAATGTCTTCATGCTGGGATTGTATGAAACAGGATCAAATTTAGAACTTTTTCTGAAAGACTTTTTTTCGGCCTGCTTGGGCTGACCCGAAAAGTATTCCCTAAGTCTGAGATTTCTCCCAAACCGGTACTGATCAACTGTGCCCTGGAAGACTTGATGAGGAAAAGTGGGTACAAATGACAATCCTCTCGCAAGAAGACTCAATTCAGACTGATCAAGACTACGTTCAGATAGATTGAATACTAAATCTAGTTTTGTTTCCTGCGACCCCTCCTTTTTATAACCACCTCTCCTGGTGGTTGTTCGGTGTTTCGCGAGTCTCCGCGGGCCGGTGGAAGGCCCTTGGGTCCAGTTGTTTTTTCTAAAAAACGGGCAGTATTGCCCCGCTGAGCGTCGGATAAATCAGTATCAGACGTGGATATAGATGAAGCAGTCTCACGTGGAAAGGGGTTATGTCTATGCTTCCTAAAAAATCGTCCGGTCCGATTGCCTTGATGCGGATTACTGTTGCCCAACAGCCATCGGTATACGGTGTGATTTTGATAGTCCGCTGTTACAGTGGACAATTTTTTTCTTTTAAATGAGGTTAATTCATTCCTGTATGTGTCCACCTGCGTCTGCAATCTATCTACCCAGTTATTGTTCTTATCGTCCCGTAGGGTGGACAACGAACTGGCCTCCAATTGCTCAATCTCTACCTTGACCTTCTTCAGTTCACTTCCTACTTCCTCTACAACCAATATCAACAGATCAAGCGAACATTTGTTGAGAATGGAGCACCATCTACTACAGAAAACTGGGTTATTTCGGCCCAGGGTTGGTACATTATTGACCCTAAAGCCACGAGGTATCAGTTTCCGTCTGTGATATTCAGACAGAAACTGTCCATGTAATAATAGATCCACCTCTCTGCGTTTTAGTCTCAATATCTTATAAAATATGTCTGCAGATGATTCAGCAGGCAAGGTGTCGAAATCTAATTTATCGAACAGGACTTTTTCAATATCGTCGTCAGTAAATGAAATAATACCTTGCTCGGCTCTGGATAACAACCCTTCATCAAATGGACATGTGCCTCCCTGGGCCATGTTATGGCGATATCTGTGGTATATGAGGAAAACCTACCCAACAGTCTACAAACAACAACAACAGAAAAACATACAGTTGTATCACAAATTAAAAGGTAATAAAAACAGTCTGACCACTTGAGTATTCTATTTTTTGTAACTCAATTAATACACAATATAGTGATGGGTGTCAGAAAATATGGAGGTTCACAACCAACCATAGAACATAACAAGTATATTCCTGCACTCGCATCAGAATGTTATAACAACAATGGGGTGCTCCTAGTGGAAGTCTCCATATACATGGGAGACCCACAATATTTAAACAGAGGTCCAACGATGTGGAGGTGCACTCTTCCAGTTCAATGATTTGTCACACGTTCATCTTTCACAATAGCTTTATTGCAGTCAAATCTAGGCTTATTTAATCGACGTTTCGATCCTCAATTTAGGATCTTTATCAAGATAAGCTTCCAGTTTATGAGAGCATCATATATTGATTACTGGAAAAACATAAAATAAAATATACACACATATTAAACAAACACAATACAACAAGAGAACAAACAAATAAAACATTAGTGGACCACCACGCCCTTTTTGGTCGATTATAGAAAAGATTCATTAATCACCAGCGTGAATCGTGTGTATTGACCAGTGTCTATATAGGTTATAGTCGTGTGTGGGCAAATCTAGACCGCAGATATATATCACACCATATGTGGATACCAGGTGCCACCAACCTATAAGATAGGAAAACACTAGCTTCAAAATGTCGCTAGCCCTGGACACTTACTCACACTAATCAATATGTCAGGTTCAGACAATGCCAGGTCTGTAGGGTTAATAAGGTCATATTCAAGCAGAATTTCTGTAGATAAATAAACCAATACATATAACTGAAAAAACACTCAAACTAATTAACATGTGTATAATACACATTTTCACCTGTTCAGTGAACGCACACCCAGGTACTTACTATTAGGTTCATTAGAGTTCACTTCTTATGGGACGACTGAGACAACCAAAGTAATCACTGTAAGCAAATACACAATAGGCCAACCTCTTAGTCCTAAAAACCTCCAGTGCAATTGCTGTCATACCACACATACATAAAAAAACTGCAATACTCACGAAGGGTGTTCGCGTCCTCACCACCTCTACAGCCACACAGCTGAGGGGCTGATGGGCTGTCCTTAAATACCATTCAGACCGGAAGTGTATGGTGCACCCTATCTAATCCATCCCTGGACGCTCTCATGGTGCACAAAAGTCATACCCGCGGAGGCCGCCGTCCTCACTGGCGTCCATCCAATACCCCCACCACCTGGGGGCCGTCCCGCTACCGAGCACGCCACCGCACAGGGGAAAAGCAACAGTCGCGACTTCAGTGGAACGCAAATGCGTTCCACGACCCGGAAGTCGGAAACCGGAAGCGTCGTACGCTCCGGTCTCTACGATGGCCTAATAGGTTCAGACAGCTGATTCACAATACTGACAGGCGAAACTTCAGTTTGCAGAAGGGAAACATACACACTGGAGGGGGGAATACACACAATCCACTAGGGAATCTAAACATGGATCTAAGACATGCTCACAACTTAAATCATCAAAGAGACGCAGTGGTCACTGTGTACAGACATATTACGAAAATCATATACATCCAATAAAAGCTCGATGTGCTACAGTGTGAGACCGTAAACAGAAACCTCCAAAACTAATTATCATGCATCGGAGTAATCTTTCTCAGTAATTAATACCATCAATGTTTATTAAACACGTAATTAGTTAATACATGTGAAGAAACTCAATTTTATTTATATCTGAAAAAATGTTTTAAAAAAATGTTTTCAACAGAGGTTTACAGGTTATGTCTCAAACCATAGCACTCACATTAAACATTTTTTCATGGTCAGGTTAACTCATAAATGCCACAGAATCATTTATGAGTTGGACCTCTGTTTAAATATTGTGGGTCTCCCATGTATATGGAGACTTCCACTAGGAGCACCCCATTGTTGTTATAACATTCTGATGCGAGTGCAGGAATATACTTGTTATGTTCTATGGTTGGTTGTGAACCTCCATATTTTCTGACACCCATCACTATATTGTGTATTAATTGAGTTACAAAAAATAGAATACTCAAGTGGTCAGACTGTTTTTATTACCTTTTAATTTGTGATACAACTGTATGTTTTTCTGTTGTTGTTGTTTGTAGACTGTTGGGTAGGTTTTCCTCATATACCACAGATATCGCCATAACATGGCCCAGGGAGGCACATGTCCATTTGATGAAGGGTTGTTATCCAGAGCCGAGCAAGGTATTATTTCATTTACTGACGACGATATTGAAAAAGTCCTGTTCGATAAATTAGATTTCGACACCTTGCCTGCTGAATCATCTGCAGACATATTTTATAAGATATTGAGACTAAAACGCAGAGAGGTGGATCTATTATTACATGGACAGTTTCTGTCTGAATATCACAGACGGAAACTGATACCTCGTGGCTTTAGGGTCAATAATGTACCAACCCTGGGCCGAAATAACCCAGTTTTCTGTAGTAGATGGTGCTCCATTCTCAACAAATGTTCGCTTGATCTGTTGATATTGGTTGTAGAGGAAGTAGGAAGTGAACTGAAGAAGGTCAAGGTAGAGATTGAGCAATTGGAGGCCAGTTCGTTGTCCACCCTACGGGACGATAAGAACAATAACTGGGTAGATAGATTGCAGACGCAGGTGGACACATACAGGAATGAATTAACCTCATTTAAAAGAAAAAAATTGTCCACTGTAACAGCGGACTATCAAAATCACACCGTATACCGATGGCTGTTGGGCAACAGTAATCCGCATCAAGGCAATCGGACCGGACGATTTTTTAGGAAGCATAGACATAACCCCTTTCCACGTGAGACTGCTTCATCTATATCCACGTCTGATACTGATTTATCCGACGCTCAGCGGGGCAATACTGCCCGTTTTTTAGAAAAAACAACTGGACCCAAGGGCCTTCCACCGGCCCGCGGAGACTCGCGAAACACCGAACAACCACCAGGAGAGGTGGTTATAAAAAGGAGGGGTCGCAGGAAACAAAACTAGATTTAGTATTCAATCTATCTGAACGTAGTCTTGATCAGTCTGAATTGAGTCTTCTTGCGAGAGGATTGTCATTTGTACCCACTTTTCCTCATCAAGTCTTCCAGGGCACAGTTGATCAGTACCGGTTTGGGAGAAATCTCAGACTTAGGGAATACTTTTCGGGTCAGCCCAAGCAGGCCGAAAAAAAGTCTTTCAGAAAAAGTTCTAAATTTGATCCTGTTTCATACAATCCCAGCATGAAGACATTCCTCCGACTGGTCAATGACGATATACAACATTTCAAGCCACCACGTATTTTTGATAATCTCACTCCGGGTGAAAGAAAGGCACTCAAGAGGCTGAGGGATGATACCTCAGTCGTTATAAGACCAGCCGACAAAGGTGGCGCCGTGGTAGTCCAGGACTGGACTGATTACGATTCAGAGGTGAGTCGCCAATTGGCGGACACCAACACATACCGAAGGGTAGCGACCAATCCTATACCCTCCATTAAAAAGACCATTGATCTAAGTTTGAGGAGAGGACTAGAAAGTAATTGGATAGATCAGGATCTTTTTGATTTTTTGAGTGTAGATGAGCCAAAATGTCCCATTATCTATACACTCCCTAAAATTCATAAAACGATGACTAATCCGCCTGGGCGACCGATCATCGCAGCCGAAGGCTCATTACTACAACCGATAGCTAGGTGGGTGGATTCTATACTACAGCCGCATGTTAACAAGTGCCGCAGCTACATACGCGACACTAGCGATTTTCTTCATCAATTAGGACTGATTGAGGTACCGAGGGGCAATTGCCTCTTATGTACTATGGATGTACAATCATTGTACACCATTATACCACACAATGAAGGACTGGAAACAATAAGGGATGTACTCACTGGTAATACAGTTGGTAATGTACCTACTGAATTTATTCTAGAACTAACCAATCTAGTTTTGAGTCTAAACCACTTCAAATACAAGGATTCATATTTCCTCCAATGTTCAGGGACAGCCATGGGCTCCAATCTGGCGCCTGCATATGCTAATTTGTATATGTCGAACTTCGAGGAAACGCATATTTTGCCCATCTATGGATCGAAAATCTCCTTCTATAAACGATTCATTGACGATGTCTTCCTACTGTGGGAGGACACACAGGAATCCTTTATTGAAATGGTTAACAATATCAACATGCTTAATAGCCCGGTTAAATTTACACACGAGAGCTCACAACATTCAGTGCATTTTTTAGATGTGAATGTGTCCATACAAAATGGAGCTTTTGTTACTTCCCTATACAGGAAGTCCACAGATAGAAACACCACCTTATTGACCAGTAGTTTCCATCCCCCCTCGTTAAAAAACAATCTACCCATCTCACAATTTCTACGAGTAATGCGAATCAATAACGACGAAGAAATTAGGGAGAAACAATTGGTGGAAATGAAACAAAGGTTTAGAGAAAGAGGTTACTCTACCAAAGTGATCAGTAATAGTTTGCGTAGAGCCAGGAACTTATTCAGCAAAAAATCACCTAAGGTTGTTGCTAATGATAATCGTATGATCTACACTACGAAGTTTGACAATTATGCACATTTTACATGTAAAACACTGCGGAAGCATTGGCCAATCCTAAAATCTGATCAAGGGTTACCATTTACACACACAAACCCACCGATGATGGCTTACAAACGAGGGCCTAACCTACGACAGATGCTGATGAGGCCTACATCAGTACCTGAGACTAAATTGAATTTTCTTCAGATTATGAGTAAAAAGCCTGGCTGCTTTTCATGTGGGAAATGCACAACGTGCAGATCCCTGCAGACTGGTTCTACCTTTCCCCATCCACATTCCGGTAGGAATATCAAAATCAGGTACCATCTACATTGTAGACTCGACTTTGTGGTGTATACCTTAACATGCCCCTGCGGTTTATGTTACGTGGGGCTTACCACCCGTTGTTTTAGGGAACGGATGGCAAACCATCGGTTATCTATTAGGACTGCATTACAAACAGGTACCAGTGATAAGCCTGTTGCCAGACATTACCTGCAACGAGGACATCAGGTAGCAAATTTGAAATGCAGACTCATCGATTGGGTTCCACCGTTGAGTCACGGTGGGGACCGCACCCAAGTTTTACGCCAAAGGGAGAGCTTCTGGATTGCTCACCTCAACACGGTCTCACCCAAAGGCCTAAATGAACATGCCGCTATGAATGTTTTCTTGTGAATTAATTAGCAGATACTCCTATAGATGTCAACATGGGTATAAACCTGAGGGATTCTGTGGCATTTATGAGTTAACCTGACCATGAAAAAATGTTTAATGTGAGTGCTATGGTTTGAGACATAACCTGTAAACCTCTGTTGAAAACATTTTTTTAAAACATTTTTTCAGATATAAATAAAATTGAGTTTCTTCACATGTATTAACTAATTACGTGTTTAATAAACATTGATGGTATTAATTACTGAGAAAGATTACTCCGATGCATGATAATTAGTTTTGGAGGTTTCTGTTTACGGTCTCACACTGTAGCACATCGAGCTTTTATTGGATGTATATGATTTTCGTAATATGTCTGTACACAGTGACCACTGCGTCTCTTTGATGATTTAAGTTGTGAGCATGTCTTAGATCCATGTTTAGATTCCCTAGTGGATTGTGTGTATTCCCCCCTCCAGTGTGTATGTTTCCCTTCTGCAAACTGAAGTTTCGCCTGTCAGTATTGTGAATCAGCTGTCTGAACCTATTAGGCCATCGTAGAGACCGGAGCGTACGACGCTTCCGGTTTCCGACTTCCGGGTCGTGGAACGCATTTGCGTTCCACTGAAGTCGCGACTGTTGCTTTTCCCCTGTGCGGTGGCGTGCTCGGTAGCGGGACGGCCCCCAGGTGGTGGGGGTATTGGATGGACGCCAGTGAGGACGGCGGCCTCCGCGGGTATGACTTTTGTGCACCATGAGAGCGTCCAGGGATGGATTAGATAGGGTGCACCATACACTTCCGGTCTGAATGGTATTTAAGGACAGCCCATCAGCCCCTCAGCTGTGTGGCTGTAGAGGTGGTGAGGACGCGAACACCCTTCGTGAGTATTGCAGTTTTTTTATGTATGTGTGGTATGACAGCAATTGCACTGGAGGTTTTTAGGACTAAGAGGTTGGCCTATTGTGTATTTGCTTACAGTGATTACTTTGGTTGTCTCAGTCGTCCCATAAGAAGTGAACTCTAATGAACCTAATAGTAAGTACCTGGGTGTGCGTTCACTGAACAGGTGAAAATGTGTATTATACACATGTTAATTAGTTTGAGTGTTTTTTCAGTTATATGTATTGGTTTATTTATCTACAGAAATTCTGCTTGAATATGACCTTATTAACCCTACAGACCTGGCATTGTCTGAACCTGACATATTGATTAGTGTGAGTAAGTGTCCAGGGCTAGCGACATTTTGAAGCTAGTGTTTTCCTATCTTATAGGTTGGTGGCACCTGGTATCCACATATGGTGTGATATATATCTGCGGTCTAGATTTGCCCACACACGACTATAACCTATATAGACACTGGTCAATACACACGATTCACGCTGGTGATTAATGAATCTTTTCTATAATCGACCAAAAAGGGCGTGGTGGTCCACTAATGTTTTATTTGTTTGTTCTCTTGTTGTATTGTGTTTGTTTAATATGTGTGTATATTTTATTTTATGTTTTTCCAGTAATCAATATATGATGCTCTCATAAACTGGAAGCTTATCTTGATAAAGATCCTAAATTGAGGATCGAAACGTCGATTAAATAAGCCTAGATTTGACTGCAATAAAGCTATTGTGAAAGATGAACGTGTGACAAATCATTGAACTGGAAGAGTGCACCTCCACATCGTTGGACCTCTGTTTAAATATTGTGGGTCTCCCATGTATATGGAGACTTCCACTAGGAGCACCCCATTGTTGTTATAACATTCTGATGCGAGTGCAGGAATATACTTGTTATATATATATATATATATACATACATATATATATATATATATACACACACACACACATTTCCCCAGCAGAGGGAGCTGTTTCCTAACGCTCTCTTTATCTTCTGCCTGTACTATCCAGGCCGGGCAGCAGGGGGAGTAATTACTTCTGTACACCACTGGTGGGGGAAGGGGAGGACCCATCCCTCACCTCATCCTGGCGCCAAAACGAGCAACCATGATCCCCATGTGTTTCTCTGTGCTGTTTGTTTTAAACATTTATGACCCCCTCTGCCGCTATACAGCGCGCTCCGGACCCGCCGGCTGGCGCGCACGTGACGGGTCCGTCTTCCGCAGCGGTGCCCGTGCTCTCCGCACGTGAGTCACCGCTTTGCAGATCGCCCGGGGCCGCCGGCTGGCGCGCGCGACGGGTCCTGTTCTCTGTTATTGCTGTGCAGCAAGCCGCTTCCGCCGTCCCCCCCTGCTACAGGGAAGACAGGCTGTTTTGTTTCTCCGCTCTCCCGCGCCGCACTAAGTCTCCCACGCGCCGCCATGCCCTCCTCCCTGATTAGCTGTATAAAAAAGGAGTTTAGACAATATTGGCAGTAGTAGAGAGAGGAAATGAAATAAACAAATAAAAGTAAATATCCTTTCTAACTGGATCCCTAGCCTAAGCTTGAACCAGTACTCACTATTTGCTGATCTGAGGATCTCCTGTGGAGAGATGCAGGTCCCTTCAATAGGGATCTTTGTCTCTCTGAACCTAGGCAGCTTTGTCCCCCCTTTATTAGGGTTACGCAGCCCCTTTAAGATTTTCTGTCAGGAGCTCAGTGCTCCACGTATTGTGCCTCCAGCACAATTCTTCAAACTGAGGGAGGAGGGATGTGAAGGGGGAGGAGCCGGCTGTGCAGACAATGCTAATTTAAGATTGTGCCACACCTCCGGTTCAAGGCTTCACACCCCTACTGTATAGGACTCCAGTGTCCCCTAGTGGATGAAAGAGAAATACTCTTTTAGCAAGGCAGGTGGGACACTGGACCATGGAACGTTCAGCAACCTCCCCCATGAGAGGGAACGCTCAGGCTGCCTGACCGGAAAACTGTCGCTGGAGGCAAAAACCCGAAAACGCTAAAACGTGGTAAGTAAAAATCTTACAAATAAAATAAAGATCATTTAGCTATAATAAAGGCACCTGAAAACGTGCTCTATTCCATAAGGCGTATAAAGACTGGGAATTTGGGGTTGCGGGGGGGAGGAGCTTTGAATTTAAAGCAAAAGTAAAGTTCATCAGCCAACTCCTCCAGCCAAACCTGCAACCCCATGGTCCAGTTTTCCCCAGCCTTGCTGAAAGAGAAAGGGCAACAGCAAGACAGCCAGAGACACACGGCGAGAGCTCTGCCATCTAATGCTTGGGACGCTGTTTTATTTACCAGTCATTATTACTCCCCTGCCAAATAGTTAGAAAAGTATAAATTCACAATGGTCTCTGCATACCTTAACAATAGTCCCAGAAACCTTTTTGTTCTTGGTCTCTTGTACAGCTGCCTGGGCAAACTCCGTCTCCTTGTAGAAAACCAGAGCTCTATGTTTCACGTGATCATACACCACCTGTCAGGAGAAAACAAGGAAAAGACACATACAGCAAGAGCCTCATCTTGAGAGAAGGTTCATCTTGTCATCTCAGACAAGGAACAGAGCTTCTAAGACACCCCAAGCCGGTTGAAGTGGTACAGAAAGCTTCCTATACAAACACCAGCAGAATATATGGATAACAACAACAGATGATATGGACCAGACGTCCCCCAGCCCAGGTGTAATGATGACTACCAGCATTTTGAACAAGACTAATAAAAATGGGACATCACGCAGAACCATATCCAGATATCGGAATCATAGAATAAACGGCAACATTTGAAGACGTAGCCATAACTACCACAATGGATTTTTATGAAGAAATACAGGAACACTTGAAAGTAAAACATCAAGCATTTTCTTGGCCCAGGCGAAAGGGTCAGAAATGGCACCAGACTCGACAATCGCCACCCAAAAAACGGACTTCAGCAGAAAAGGATGGAGGGGGGAAAAAACAATAAACTGTAAACGCACAAGTACCAGAAAATATGCTCTTGTTTCATAAGGATAAGTCGTTACACAACAACCGTAGCTCTCTCCACCTAATACACCCCCACAAAGTCTATACTACAAATAAACCGGACCAACCGAAGGCATGAAGTTTACAGACACATCAATCTCAAGACGGCCTCAAATATCAAAGCAAAACACACTGAAGGACGTCCGACGTATACATCTACTACCTGTGGATCTAAGAGCAACTGAAGACCAGCACCACCAGGCAAGATCTTCCAAACATATCCAACGTGGAAAGAGAAGTAATCAAAGAGCTTCAACAAAGAAGCTGGATAAAAGAGGGGACATCATCATACACAATACAATATTAACAAGATGTATCCAGAAGTGGGGAGAAAGCTTTCATACCAAACAACAAACATATAGAAGTATTCCAACCATCCAACTGATCTTTATGGATCAAGCGTCAGGCTATATCATGGGTAATAATCCTGTTATACAAGTTTTCTACTGTTTCTCCAAGATCCATAAGAATCCCAATGCGGGAACACCGGAGAGAGAAAGCGATCATCTCAGCTCCATCTCAAAAAATCTTTCACAGTACATTGATCATGTCTTACTGAACCTTGTGACAACACAACCATCGTATATAAAGGATACTACACAGGACCCTACATATACTGTAGTCTTGGACAATATCTATGGGAATAAGAGCTTCTGGCTAGTATAATGTAATGTCCAGTCACTATGCACTGTGATCAGTCACCAGCAGGGAATTTCCGACCACCAACAGGGACTTAACAGCATCACATTATTTTTGGACCAAGAACCCACACTAAAAGAAGCTCAAACCAGTGGCATTATTTAAAGCACTCAGTTCATAGTCATCCATAATTGTAAACGGTTTAAGTATAACATTTCTTTGCAACGGCAAGGCACAGCGATGGGTACAGCGATGACCCCTAGCAACGCCAACATGTTTATTAGCCACTGGGAAGAACACTATGCCTGGCCAAAACAATGAACAAGGGAAAACCTGGCACTCTGAAACAGATACGTTGATGATGTTTTAAATATACGCAAAGAGAAAGATGAATGAAATTAACTCTCGATAGTAAGCATCTTTGTGTACATGTGTTTAGGGTAGACTAGATGGGCCAAGTGGTTCTTATCTGCCGTCAAATTCTATATTTCTATTCATCAATAATTGCAGTAGAAAAGAAACGCATTTCATACAAGTGTCGGTGCCTATACATAGCCTTTAATTTAATAGCATGAGAGTGCTCATCTTATCAAAAATGCTGACAAATATATGTAAGTGTCAACAAAAGGAGGTTGGGACAGGCAAGACATAAAAAGATGTAACACTGTAACCCCAACTCACCTTTAGCACAGGCCCATAACGTCTAAAATAGCGTCGTAAATATGTCTTAGTGGCACCGGAGGACAGGCCGTCTATCAACACACAGTTGCTAGGAATGCTCTTTCCAAATCCCAGCTGTGAACAAAGAGAGTGCGTCAGCAGCAGTCATCCAGGTATAAAAGGTGCACTATATTGAGAACGTTACTTAGTGCTGTCTAGTAGACGGCTGTATATGTTACACATCATGTTATGCTCTTTTCTATAGCCTATAATCTTACTTCAAAATAAATGGTAGCTTAATCCTAAATTCAAGGTTTTGCAGAACCCCCACACATTGCAACGTACCTAATAAGCTTAAACCCATACCCGGTAAGGAGACTGCAACAGCCGTAGCATATTATACATTGATCTAAAACCATCACCTTTTCTCATCTCTCCTACACACATTACACAAAGCGTAAGGACCGAGCGGCCGCATACGAGGCTGATAAAGTAACGAGAAGCAACTGAAACTAGGTTAAAGGATATTTAGGAGGAGTCGCTGAATCAAAAATAGGATTTCTGGTACTTCCCGTTACTGCTGGTCGTTCTCGGCGTCCATCTGCAGTACACTGCATGAGGCGTATGAGCTGGGACTAAACTGGTTACAATTTTGACCCGGTCGTTATTTCAAATTGTCTATATATTGAATGTCTAAATTAGACGCATGTATAAATTATGTACCCGTCGACAATTTGAAAGTCCACATATTGATTGTCGACATATATAATAAGTTATATACTCAAACCTGATGAGAAGACAGGAGTTTGGGGCCTTTACCTGCTTTGATCTATAGAAAGTCTTGGGCTCTTCCACCTCTATATCCCATAGTTTGAAGGGTAGTCAGATATTTTTCTAACCAAGCCACACAGGACAGGAATGAAACAAGAACGATGGAAAATAAGATCCCCAACAACATTAACTTCATAACTACAAAGGAAACAGGAGACATAGCACCTATAAAAGGACAGGTGCCTAGTTTGCCCAGTGAATTCAGAGAAAAGGATTGGAGTATAAAAATCCAGGTTTCTCTATCACCTGGCTGGCACAAGAACCATGGAGATGTCCCAAAAATTCCTCTACGGGTGGATACTCCTAAAACTTGTGGTGTGCAACATCCTACATCCAATATATGTATCTGTGAATTTTATGTAGGTAACTATCCACTCACGGCCCAAAGTATAGACTTGGGGTAAGGTCGGGCATCACGCCTTCATCAAAGGGTCATCCAAAAGGATTGCTAGTCAACACCCTGGACCTCAGAACTGCGACCATAACCACAACAATCTACAGTTACACCCTTGGCGGAGTCATCAGAACAAAAAAGTAGAGCCTCAAGTTGCATGGCAAATCAGAGAAGACATTTATGATTTTCCCAGATCAGAACGGGCAAGGACATATCCTCAATGTCCATGGACACCAAAACTTTGCTTGCACCATTTATGAGAGATCTCAGAGACTCTCATCTTTTAGGGATTTTGTGGGAGATGTATCAAACATTCTAAACAGTGGAAAAGTTGCCCATAGCAACGAATAAGTTACTGTGATTTTATAAATGGCCCTGGAATGTGCCGATGAGGTGCTGACTAACTGAACCTCAGGAGATCTATCATATAACCCAATCTACAAATCTTCTCACCCAGGAATCTGAAATGGAAATAAACTATAGACTCTGGAAGAGAATCTGATAGCCTCCTACCACGTGTGTTCCTGGCTAGGCACATTTCCCATTATTCTTCCGTTTTTTCCTGGTAGATGAGTTTAGCTGACAAAGCAGGATTCCCCTCTTAGATTCCCAAAGGGCAATCCAAAAGGAAACAAACAACCTGCAGAACGAAAAGTCAGAACCCTAGAACCCCAAGACATGGGAACATTAATGAGCAGAAAATAAATCTTAAAAGCTAGAGCAAGTTAGAATTTTTAGACTTTTTGAAAGTACCAATGGGTAGGTTTATTGACAACTGGAGAACTCAGATGGATGTTTTTTTATAATTATGAGATTGTCCAGTGGGGGGTCATTCGACGGTAGGTACCGGTGGTTGGAGCCAGTGCCGTAACTAGCCATTTTAGCGCTGTGTGCAAGAAACGACAGTGGCGCCCCCCCACCCCCCATGTTAGACAGGGGCAGTGCGCGCTGCAGGCGCACGAAAAATTTATAGGGGCGTGGCTTCACGGGGAAGGGGCGTGGCCACAAAATAATAGCAATTCATACTACGGTGCACAGTAGTCTACATTATTCAAATTACGCTGCACAGTAGCGCCACTACACCAGGTAGAGCCCTTTTTTACACATTACGGCAGCCAGGGCGTCCCCCTTTTTTACACATTACGGCAGCCAGGGCGTCCCCCTTTTTTACACATTGCGGCAGCCAGGGCGTCCCCCTATTTTACACATTGCGGCAGCCAGGGCGTCCCCCTTTTTTACACATTGTGGCAGCCAGGGCGACCCCATATTTTACACATTGCGGCAGCCAGGGCGTCCCCCTATTTTACACATTGCGGCAGCCAGGGCGTCCCCCTATTTTACACATTGCGGCAGCCAGGGCGTCCCCCTATTTTACACATTGCGGCAGCCAGGGCGTCCCCCTATTTTACACATTGCGGCAGCCAGGGCGTCCCCCTATTTTACACATTGCGGCAGCCAGGGCGTCCCCCTATTTTACACATTGCGGCAGCCAGGGTGTCCCCCTATTTTACACATTGCGGCAGCCAGGGTGTCCCCCTATTTTACACATTGCGGCAGCCAGGACCCCCCCTATTTTACACATTGCGGCAGCCAGGACCCCCCCTATTTTACACATTGCGGCAGCCAGGACCCCCCCTATTTTACACATTGCGGCAGCCAGGACCCCCCCCTATTTTAGAGAGAGAGAGAGAGAGAGAGATAGAGATACTTACCTTCTCCCGCTGACAGGCTCCTCGTGCTGGCAGGCATCTACCTCTCTGTGCAGTGTGGCGTGTGCAGGCAGTTGAGAAGAAGGAGGAGGGAGGGGGAGCAGCAGCAGCGCTATTTGATTGGTAGTAAGCGCCGCTGCAGCATCCCCCTCTCCTTCTGTATTGGCTGCCTGGCGCTGCTTTGGATAGCAGCGCCGGGCAGCCAATACAGAAGGAGAGGGGGATGCTGCAGCGGCGCTTATTACCAATCAAATAGCGCTGCTGCGGCTCCACAATCCCCCTCCCTCCTCCTCCTTCTCTCCGCTGCTCGGCGCTGCGCTGGTCTCTTCTACACAGCGCGGCGCACACAGAGGCGGCATGTAATGAGTCAATTTGACTCATTACATGCCGCTGGCCGTTGCGCCCCCAGGGCAACTGCGCTGTGTGCCAAGCCCCCTTGGCACACACGTAGTTACGGCCCTGGTTGGAGCCTGAGCAGCACGTGGAGCCATGTATAAGGAGTAGGTGGTAGGAATTAAATACCTGCCCATTGCGCAATGGGTGGAGTCAGTAACAGGTGGTTACTGATGGTAAGAGGGAATCCCCTATTGGCCAGGTCCCGTGTGACCCAAACCCAATTTGTGATCGCTGGCATTCGGTCACACTTGAATTTCCTTACTTTAGAATGCTGATTTGGTGATGTATTTTTAATATTGGATATTAGTAAGTTTATGTGTCTCTATGTTCTACCCTGATTATTGTATTTTATCAGCATTTTATGGCTACATTTTAGATGTACTAGCTACACCATTGATGGAAATTTTGTCATGTTCTTTATTTTTAAAGGATAATAAACGGTTTTGTCAGAAAAAAAAAAATTAGCTAGAGCATGTAGCTCGCTATAGGCTGCAATCCTAGCCACAATGAGTCCAGAATAAGCCACTTCTCGCAGATAATCAGATCCGGTCACGCTACTGGTGGATGGTGTTCCCAGTGGAGCCTCTAGGGGGAGATGGGCAGTGTTCACACGGGAGAGGAGAGAGGGACGAATGTCGCGTCTCCTGATATGCAAGTCTATGGTAAGCTGAGGTATTCTTTGGGTTGGTTCTATTTCGGAGTGGGAGAAGGGACCTTCTGACGTTTCAAGGGGAGGAGCTATGTCATCAGGGGGAGGAGCTACGGCCGAACAGGGTGCCCGAAAAGTACCCTCGCGGGCTCGCTCCGCTCGCCACCAGATTACTAAAGGTAATAGTTGGTGGCGTGGACAGTAGAGCAACTATCCCGCTGACCTGGCTCCTCCTCCTTGTGTCATGGCTCCTCCCCCTGACGGAAAAGGTTCCTTAGGCCCCTTGGATCTAGCATCTACCGTATTCTTTGAATGTCAGGGAACTGGGCTGATACCCAGTGAGCAGAATGCTTGGTGTACTGAGCTAAACCCAGAGAACATGCTGGAATGTGGAGCAGTACCAGCTACACGGGAAGTGCTGGAATGTGGAGCAGTACCAGCTACACGGGAAGTGCTGGAATGCGGAGCAGCACCAGATACACAGAAAATGCTGGAATGCGGAGCAGCACCAGATACACAGAAAATGCTGGAATGTGGAGCAGCACCAGATACACAGGAAATGCTGGAATGCGGAGCAGCACCAGATACACAGGAAATGCTGGAATGCGGAGCAGCACCAGATACACAGAAAATGCTGGAATGCGGAGCAGCACCAGATACCCAGGAAATGCTGGAATGCAGAGCAGTGCCAGCTACACAGGAAATGCTGAAATGCGGAGCAGCGAAAGCTACAAAGGAATTGCTAGATTGCAGAGCAGCACCAGCTACACAGGAATTGTTGGATTGCGGAGCAGTACCGGCTACACAGGAAATGCTGGATTGGAGAGCAGCACCAGCTATACAGGAAATGCTGGAATGCGGAGTAGTACCAGCTACACAGGAAATGCTGGATTGCAGAGCAGAACCAGCTATACAGGAAATGCTGGAATGCGGAGTAGTACCAGCTACACAGGAAATGCTAGATTGTGGAGCAGCACCACCTACACAGGATCTCTCTCAGACGACCGGGCTAATACCGGATTCTACTTGATACAGCGGGATAGGGACTGGATCTGCCTAGGTGTACTAGTAACTGGATGAGTCCTGGAAGGCAACTTAGCAACAGGCTTGATTCAGGAAACACACTAGGTAGCCGATAGCTGGCTGGACCCAGTAGTTCCACAAGCAACGGAGATAAGACTAATGATTATTGCTCTGTGCAGTGGGCACGCTGTTCATGTATTTCTCTGAAGACATTGGAGACACAGGAAATGCAGGAGAGTCTGCAGAATACACCTGACTGTCAAGTGGCTGCATAAGCAAGGCTGTTCTGGCCCAGACTGGAATGACTGATGCCCTTTTATCCACTGAGGTGCACAAGGATTGGTGGAAAGAATCACATGATGCAAGGCTGGACTGTGGAGGGAATCACATGAGGCACAGCTGGAATGTCAAGGCTAAGATGGGTGTAAGAGAGGCCCTCCCGGCAACACAAATAGACTTTGGCGTTCTTGGACATGCACGTTATGTTGCCATCCACATAGGGGAGAACAAGGGTTCTACAGTCTGGTAAGAGATGGAAAAATTCAGATTGGTATCTCTTCCAAGCCTAGACTCCAGCCCCTGCAAGGCCTAGCTGTGGCTCTAAAACAGTCTCTGGGAAAATCTTCTCTAGACCACATACAGGTCTTGCAAGGTTCCATGGATTGGTTAAACCCACGAATAAGACTGGGCTCTAAGAGGAGGACTCACAAAATGGTGACTTGTGGTGAGTGGAACAGTTTACACTTGTAGTACTATGACTTTTACTATATCTGAAGCCATTTGTGTGTTGGTTCTGTATTGTATGATTAGAAACTGAACTGGAGCAAAGAGAAATTTACCTTCAGCCGATTTTTCCCCAAATATTTTCGATCCATCTCATTGATGGCTTTACAGACACTCGTGATATCCATGTACTCCACAAACGCGTACGTAGGAACTTCATTCACCAACTTAATGTCAACATCCTGGAACGTAAAAGAGATGACATCACATCAATAGCAGCCAGCCAGAGAACAGCCAGACCAATGATTACTAAGTGAGGGCCAATAGCAAGTAATCAGATTCCAGGTCTGGGGAAAGAGTCCGAGTGTACATTTAGCAACAAACTTTCACAGACATAAAATTCCTCACACCTGATAACTAGGAGGGACGGGATCTGAGCAACATAAACTCTCCACCTGCTGTTATCCAGCGTCTCATAGCTGTCCCCGGACCTGATAATTAGGAGGGACGGGATCTGAGCAACATAAACTCCCCACCTGCTGTTATCCAGCATCTCATAGCTGTCCACAGACCTGATAACTAGGAGGGACGGGATCTGAGCAACATAAACTCCCCGCCTGCTGTTAT
This sequence comes from Pseudophryne corroboree, assembly GCF_028390025.1. Lineage (NCBI taxonomy): Eukaryota > Metazoa > Chordata > Amphibia > Anura > Myobatrachidae > Pseudophryne > Pseudophryne corroboree. The sequence continues at coordinate 7,809,627 of NC_086453.1, read as the reverse complement.
CCAGCATCTCATAGCTGTCCCCGGACCTGATAACTAGGAGGGACGGGATCTGAGCAACATAAACTCCCCGCCTGCTGTTATCCAGCATCTCATAGCTGTCCACAGACCTGATAACTAGGAGGGACGGGATCTGAGCAACATAAACTCTCCACCTGCTGTTATCCAGCGTCTCATAGCTGTCCCCAGACCTGATAACTAGGAGGGACGGGATCTGAGCAACATAAACTCCCCGCCTGCTGCTATCCAGCGTCTCATAGCTGTCCCCAGACCTGATAACTAGGAGGGACAGGATCTGAGCAACATAAACTCCCCGCCTGCTGTTATCCAGCGTCTCATAGCTGTCCCCAGACCTGATAACTAGGAGGGACGGGATCTGAGCAACATAAACTTTCACAGACATAAAATTCCTCAGAACTCTCCACCTGCTGTTATCCAGCGTCTCATAGCTGTCCCCAGACCTGATAACTAGGAGGGACGGGATCTGAGCAACAAACTCCCCCGCCTGCTGCTATCCAGCGTCTCATAGCTGTCCCCAGACCTGATAACTAGGAGGGACAGCATCTGAGCAACATAAACTCCCCGCCTGCTGTTATCCAGCATCTCATAGCTGTCCCCAGACCTGATAACTAGGAGGGACGGGATCTGAGCAACATAAACTTTCACAGACATAAAATTCCTCAGAACTCTCCACCTGCTGTTATCCAGCGTCTCATAGCTGTCCCCAGACCTGATAACTAGGAGGGACGGGATCTCAGCAACATAAACTCCCCGCCTGCTGCTATCCAGCGTCTCATAGCTGTCCCCAGACCTGATAACTAGGAGGGACAGGATCTGAGCAACATAAACTCCCCGCCTGCTGTTATTCAGCATCTCATAGCTGTCCCCAGACCTGATAACTAGGAGGGACGGGATCTGAGCAACATAAACTTTCACAGACATAAAATTCCTCAGAACTCTCCACCTGCTGTTATCCAGCGTCTCATAGCTGTCCCCAGACCTGATAACTAGGAGGGACGGGATCTGAGCAACATAAACTCCCCACCTGCTGTTATCCAGCGTCTCATAGCTGTCCCCAGACCTAATAACTAGGAGGGACGGGATCTGAGCAACATAAACTCCCCACCTGCTGTTATCCAGCGTCTCATAGCTGTCCACAGACCTGATAACTAGGAGGGACGGGATCTGAGCAACATAAACTCCCCTCCTGCTGTTATCCAGCATCTCATAGCTGTCCCCAGACCTGATAACTAGGAGGGACGGGATCTGAGCAACATAAACTCCCCGCCTGCTGTTATCCAGCGTCTCATAGCGGTCCCCAGACCTGATAATTAGGAGGGACAGGATCTGAGCAACATAAATTCCCGCCTGCTGTTATCCAGCGTCTCATAGCTGTCCCCAGACCTGATAACTAGGAGGGACGGGATCTGAGCAACATAAACTTTCACAGACATAAAATTCCTCAGAACTCTCCACCTGCTGTTATCCAGCGTCTCATAGCTGTCCCCAGACCTAATAACTAGGAGGGACGGGATCTGAGCAACATAAACTCCCCACCTGCTGTTATCCAGCATCTCATAGCTGTCCACAGACCTGATAACTAGGAGGGACGGGACCTGAGCAACATAAACTCTCCCCCTGCTGTTATCCAGCGTCTCATAGCTGTCCACAGACCTGATAACTAGGAGGGACGGGATCTGAGCAACATAAACTTTCACAGACATAAAATTCCTCAGAACTCTCCCCCTGCTGTTATCCAGCGTCTCATAGCTGTCCACAGACCTGATAACTAGGAGGGACGGGATCTGAGCAACATAAACTTTCACAGACATAAAATTCCTCAGAACTCTCCACCTGCTGTTATCCAGCGTCTCATAGCTGTCCCCAGACCTAATAACTAGGAGGGACGGGATCTGAGCAACATAAACTCCCCACCTGCTGTTATCCAGCATCTCATAGCTGTCCACAGACCTGATAACTAGGAGGGACGGGACCTGAGCAACATAAACTCTCCCCCTGCTGTTATCCAGCGTCTCATAGCTGTCCACAGACCTGATACATAGTAGGGTCGGGATCTGAGCAACATAAACTCTCCGCCTGCTGTTATCCAGCCGCTCATAGCTGTCCCCAGACCTGATAACTAGGAGGGACGGGATCGGAGGAACATAAACTCCCCGCCTGCTGTTATCCAGCGTCTCATAGCTGTCTACAGACCTGATAACTAGGAGGGACGGGATCTGAGCAACATAAACTCTCCACCTGCTGTTATCCAGCGTCTCATAGCTGTCCCCAGACCTGATAACTAGGAGGGACGGGATCTGAGGAACATAAACTCCCCGCCTGCTGTTATCCAGCGTCTCATAGCTGTCCCCAGACCTGATAACTAGGAGGGACGGGATCTGAGGAACATAAACTCCCCGCCTGCTGTTATCCAGCATCTCATAGCTGTCCACATACCTGATAACTAGGAGGGACGGGATCGAGCAGACCACAATTTACAGAAAAGGACAAAGCAGACGTACCACAATATCCCCAAATTGCTGGAATACGTTATATAGCTCAAAGCAGGTGGCTGTTTTCTCCAAGTTACCAATGAAGAGAGTCCTGCTGGCCTTGGGGTGAAATTCATTTATTTCATCATCTATTTCATCATCCAGAGGTTGGCTATTATTCTCACCGTCTATTTTTGGAGAGAACATAAGCATCAGCTGTCATTAGTAGTACTGCGAGGAGAAGTATAGTGCACAGTATATAATCCATGGAGGATATGGTGTCAGCGTTAACAGAACACATTGCAGTAAATGGACATTGTGTGTTAGAAGCTGATTACAGAAAGCAGAGGCTAAAAACAATTGCCCATCGTAATGTAATTTCAGAGAAAGTATGGACGCCAGACATCTAACTGGCCCGATTATTGGTAAGGCACCGCTGACCATTCACGCTCAGGCAGACAGGGCAACATACCTGGTTCCTCCAATGCCGTCACTTCAATCTTCATACCAAGAAACCGTCTGCCTTTGGTAGCGCTAAGAGCTTCCTCCTGATCTACTTGTTGCTTGAAAAAGACCAGGCCGTATCTCTCCTTGGACACACCACATATCTGCACAGATGTCACCTTCCCATACTTCTTGAACTCATAAAAAAGTCCCTCGTTAAGGGTTGTATCTGGAAACAAACACAAACATCTAGTACACAACCAGACAGGACAATCCAATCAGAGCGTCATCACATTACACTGGTGGTGTCGCAGATGATGGATGTATTAGTGGATGCTAGACCATACATTACGATTAGCAGAGACCCGCTACAGAGGAGCAGAGTCTAACGTGCTGGTGGTGTTCACCAGGGACCTTCACAAGGACGCTGGGGCTTTACTGTGCCCGATGTCTGGGTTCCTAAGTGCAGGGCTGGTATGCACTGGAGACACACAGACAACAGACTGGGTCGGAACTGAACAGGAGGTCAGGAACTGGAACAGGGAGCAGGAATAGAGCATGGGGTAGGCAGGAACCAGGGATGCTATGGAGAACAGGGAAGCACAGGAAAGGCTATATCCGAGTAGACATGACCTGGGTTGGATTTCCCACGTCCATGACCCTGCTCGGTACGAGGTTATTCCCAGATTATGCCTAAAAGGAATTGATTGGCAGGCACCAACATCTCCACCAAGTATCCACTGCCAGAAGGAAGACCTGGGTCACTGGAAGTCATGTATCTAGTATGACCGGCTATGACCCGGGAATAACCTGGGTCTGTCACCCAGGTGAGAAAGGGGGGTAAGTATTGAAACCCCGGCTCTAACCCATGTTTAGTGTCCCTCGTCTCAGCCAGGTTAAATATGCGGTTTATGTCTGAAAGGGCCAATAGAGAACAGTCTTACTGGAAGGCAAGCAGAAGCAGGTGGATACTCGCGGCCACCTACGTGCTGCATATTTAATTAGACCGTAATACCTGGAAACAAGGTCATATTAACAATGGGACTACATCCTCAGGCTTCCACATAACATCAGGCCCATCACCATGACAGCTGCCCTGCCGGCCCCCACGGTCGGCCATAAATCATATGATTTATATTTTCCTCACAAAATAATGCAACTTATTTTACTTTTATGTATTTAACAGAGAACTGATAGTAAATGAGGCGTACACGCCCACATGGCTCTGGCCACGCCCACACATTACTGGCCACACCTCCTTTGTATCTCACAATCGGCCCTTGACCATTTTTGGAAGACTCAGTTGAGAAAAAAAGTGTCTAACTGCGGCGGCGGTAAGAGGCTACAGAATAGCCCCTGCGCGGGCACGTCACTACAGGTCACACGGAGCTACCTGAAGAGCGCACGGGCAAATTCTGAACCTTGACTCCAAAACTTTTGCGTGGTTTATCCGGAGATAAGATCGGCTGGGACGGTGGAGCTGGAACCGCGGCACATCCATCGCTGTCGTCACTCCCGGAATTGTGGCTGCAACGACATAACGCTTGAACATACAGTACAACCGATTTTATTATGAGCGCTAGACACACACACACACACTCTGACAGACACACACTGTGTGTACCACTATTGGTCGAGATGCATTAGGTCGACAGGAGGTTGTTGTTTTTTCACTTATTTTGGTGTCGTTTTCTTTGTAAAGTGACAGGGAACCCCAATTAGTGCGCCATGTCCTCTCGCCTGGCTCTTTCGGGCAAAGTCCAAAACATTTAAAAAAAATTGAAAAACTCATGTCGACCTTTTGAACTGTCGACCTAGTACATGCCGACCTAATGACCCCGTCGTCCAAATGACCGTATCCCCTCGTCTCTACACTGTTCAGCCCTTATGACATAATTGTATCACCTCTTCCGCTAACCTCACCCATTCCATCCAAACTATGTATCGCTAATACATCCCTCCCATGATTCAGACACCTCCATAGGGGGATATTCAATAAGTGTCGGAAGCTGTCGTCTTGTCGGGAAGACGGTAGCTTCCGACAGGTTTAGGTCGGAAGGGGTTCCAACCTATTCAATAGGGGGGGCGCGTTTTTTCCGGCAAGTCGGGAATTCCCAACTTGTCGGAAAGCTGTCGGAAGACACGCGGATCGGCGGCTGTGTATTTTCGGATGCGCGGCCAAAACCTGACAGGTTTAGCCCCGTTTCCAACAATGTCAATCTGACTTTAAAATTGTGATTGTTGGAACCGGGCCAAACCTACCCATTCCAGCATGCCCTGCCACAGTTTTGCTCCTTGGCTATGCTAAAACGGTTGCAGGGCATGCTGAGATGTGTAGTTCAGCAACAGCTGGAGTACCAATGTTCCCCACCACTGCGTCACTGCTATAACAGAATTTCTGGTCACAATAGACTCATCCATTGCTCAGGTTATTTGTTTCTAGAGCCACCAGCAGGAACCAGCTACATAAACCATGCTCCTTCATCCACCAAATATGGAGCCCGATGTCTTTCCACCACCGCACCCACCAGGACAAGTGTCCCCGCTACGGGCTGATAAGTATAGCATGCAATCCATCTCACCGCTACCTACGTATAGAATAAAATTAACTGAACCTATGCACCAGGTGGAGGAACCAGAGAAACTAGATGCAAGAAAGCAACGTTAAGACAAACAAAAGCCGACAGAATGCGATAAGGCATCTCAACCGCCATCTTCCACCACAGCGCAGCGGGACCTACCTGTTTCTGCTGCTGACAGAGTCACTACTAGAGGATCTACTCTTGATGCCATTGCCGCTGGGTGACCTGTCGGGCTTTGGCGCTTGGCTGGCCAGTTCCTGAGGGGACTGGTTTCTAGACCGGGGTGAACGACTCCTGCTGGGCTTGTACTTTCGGCCAGGACTGCGCTGGGGTCTCCGGATACGGCGCCTCCTTCGTACCTCCCTGGTAACGTCATCTCTGTATATATCCCTGCGTACCACGCTGGGCAATGTAAACGGCTCCCGGGTCCTAGACTCATAACGCAGATCATAAGCATCGAAGCGGCTTGGACTGCGGCGAGAATTATAGTAAATTCCACGTTGTAAGATCCGGTCACGCGAGTCTCTATAGTAATCCTGGTCATAGTGTCGTGTCCTTTCGAAGCCGGCAATCCCGCGTTCACGGAGGCCATAGGCACTGTGTTCATAGGTTCGCTCCAGTGTTTCAGAAGCCCTGCAGCAAGAAAGGGACAAGCAGTTCAGCCTCCTGTCGTGTAGGAGTTTCTAGCAGAGCATTTCATGCAGTCATTGACCTATTAGAACCCATAACACCAAAATCTATAGTTTCAAATTATTTTTTCATAAACTTACTCTAAACATGAATAGGACAACATTCTTACAGGGTATGGGACGCCGGATCGACACCCATTGGTCGACAGTGGCTAGGTCGACGTGAACACGGTCGATCTGAGTTTTTTATGGGTTTTTTTTGTGTAGTTTTCTCCGTCAAGTGACCAGGAACCTCAATTATTGCACCGTTTCCCCTCGCAGGCTTTGGGCAAGGTGCCTCGCTCCACTGCCGCTGCGCTCGGCACAGGTTACCGTCCCTAATCGTAGTCCACGTGGATCGTATAGTATGAAAAAGCCCCCCCCCCAAAAAAAAAAAAATTGCGAAAAACTCATGTCAACCTTTTTGCACGTCGACCTATTTCTAGTGTCGACCTAGACACTGTTGACCAATAGGTGTCGACCTAATTTGTGTCGACCCAGAGTCTGGATACCATTTTCACAAATCAGGCCCCAGTTACAAAATGATTAAGCGTCCTCTGTATAGTACATTGGGTCTTTATGTATACAGATGTATGAATACTATCTTTTTGCCTTCTCTCTCCTATTCAGTTCCATGTCTCTCACACTCTCATTGGTGGTCATTCCGAGTTATCGCTCGCTAGCAGTTTTTAGCAGCCGAGCAAACGCTATGCCGCCGCCCACTGGGAGTGTATTTTAGCTTAGCAGAACTGCAGACGAAAGGATCGCAGAGCGGCTACAAAATTATTTTGTGCAGTTTCAGAGTAGCTCCAGACCTACTCAGCGCTTGCGATGACTTCAGACTGTTCTGTTCCTGTTTGGACGTCACGAACACGCCCTGCTTTCGCCCAGCCACGCCTGCATTTTTCCTGTCACGCCTGCGTTTTTCCGCACACTCCCTGAAAACGGTCAGTTGACACCCAGAAACGCCCACTTCATGTCAAATCACTCTGCGGCCAGCAGTGCGACTGAAAAGCTTGGCTACACCGCGTGAAATAGTACCTCGCGTGTGCGTACTGCGCCGCATGCGATGAAGTGCAGTTTTTTTGCCTCATCGCTGCACAGCAAACAAATGCAGCTAGCGAACAACTCGGAATGACCACAGTTGTCTGTAAGGCAGTCCTCGCTTACATGTCACACATATTGTGGTAGACTTGTCCTTTGGCCATTATGCCAGTTTGATGGTTTGCCATCATGTGACCAGTGTTGTCAGACCTAAAATCAGTTTCGGCACTCTTTCTTTGACTGTGGTCCCGTGTGCGGCCTAGGGGTGGCCCACATTGTCATTTGCTTTGTAGCGCTTCAACAATGTGACTGACGGGAAATAAGCGAACATCGATATTTTGGGGTTTGGGAGTAATCATGAAAGATCGGAGATGCATGTGGAATGTAATTATTTCCATTTTATACAAAACGAGCACAAAACAAGACACTTAAGTTGTGCACAAAAGTGTCATGTTAATAGTACAACGGTCTTAAAAGGTTACGGTGTATCGGTAACATGCATGTGTGGACCTGTGGTAAGGGTTTCATTACTTATCACACTGCTTCTGCTGAGATTCTGGACAGATTACAGGACATTATACAACGGGATACCAATGACATTATACATCACATTACAGCTTCTGGCAGTAGACTATCCCTAGAGAGTTCCACAGTGTGTATCCGGTCACCCAGGTCCATGTAACTCATTATCCCCCTCTCCTGTTGTGTCTGAACATGAACGGGCGAGGAAGGGGGAAAGGAAGGGTAAATGACATGGGAGTACATATGGGGAAAGTGCCAGGAAACTTCCTCAGGAGAAAGGACAGGTCAGTGAGGAAAGTCCAAGATGAGGCTGGAAACACCCTGCAGCCATAGCAGAGGTCAGGGATGTCCGTAGGTCAGTAGTCACGACAAGGGCTAGCCGAGGTCATGCAGTGGAATCAGGATATGGTGCAATGGTTCTCAAACTAGGTCCTCAAGGACCCACCTTTCCATTTCACGAGACGATGAATGTACCCGGTCTCTAAACACATATTCCAAGCACCCTTGTAACACCAGGGAAGGCACAGGAAGACACAGATGGCTGATAGTGGACCTGAGTCAGAAGCCATGTCCTCAGGATTCCCTGCAGTCTGTCTAACTACACAATCAGTTCGCAAAGCTGTATGAATTCCCTAAAGGGTAATTTAAAACAATCCACAACTACATAACTGTATCCTGTCCTTCAGATTTCAGCAATAGCATCATTTGTGAAGTAACACCAGATCCTAGAGGAGCAACCGGGAGTTGCAAAATTCTGGCCAGGACTTGTGTTACGGTTTTCATCCAGGCGCGTGCAGGACAGGCAGACACACATTTCTGAATGGTAAGGCCAGTAGCTACATTCAGTCCACAAGTATTTTGTGAACCCCCAATATTCCCGTAGCACCCATGTTGTGAAGACATTGTAGATCTTCTATATGGAGACAAGGTGTTGGAGTTACGTATGGATTTATAGGTTAAATGGCCTTCTGCCTGGATCACCAATCCAGCTCCTTCTTCAGGAGCCTCGTTCCCGACATGTGGCCAATAGCAGTTTTGTAGGTAACGCTGGAGAACCAGTGCTCCGATCAGACAGAATAGTCTCTTTAGAGGAACATTTTGTTAAAAGTGTTTTGAACTGTCCAGAGATATAGTCAGACTCTCTTTCCATTCATAGAGACTTTCCATAAAATAACATGAATGCTGAATGGGACAATGAACATTGACCACCTCGCTTGTCGAAGGGAACGACCTCTTACGGGCTTCAAATATTTACGTGTTTGTGATTCGTGTGAATTGTTCCCGGAATGTGACACCCCCCCTCCAGCAAATGAGGTCAGATGGAAGAAGCCATCTTAATAGTCCTTTATGTCTGATACTATAAATGACATTCTGCCTGTAGGAGACACTGTAGGAGGAGATGTTTAGAGAGACAGGTGCGGGGTCAAAGGATCGAATGGTCTCTTATCTAGTGAGAAAGGAATGCCCCCATTGCTGTATAACATGACACAAATGTTTTGTTTCCAAACCCAATAGAAAACAGAGTTCCCAAAATGTCATATCGATCGGGGTGAACCAAAGAGTGTTTTGGTTTTTGTTGTTCTCACCGTATAACATACATGCCTATAGAAACCTTACAACTTACCCATCAAGTCTCCGCTCATAGCGTCTTTCCAGTGTATGAAGTGACTGTGGGGGGCCATATGTGGGCCCGCCCCTAGCTCCTCTGAACCCAGAAACCACTCTACTGCAAGATATTATAGAAAATGGCTCACCAGGAACACTTCAAAACTCAGACTGCACTTACACTCACAGTTAACGCTTCTTTCGTTACAGATTTTTGAGATTTCGGCACAATTTTTACAGCACTTTTCAAAAAATAGGGTTTTTGTATTTCTGCTAAACCCTTTTCTGGAAGAACAGTGATGATACTGGACATCGAGGGGACAGAAGCTTGGACTCTTTCAAATTTGCCTCCAAACACTCAAGATCATCCCCATTATATACACCCATGGGCCAAAGCATTATGACCACTCCCATAGGAAGGGAATTACATTGTTTATCTGGTAACAATGGCGCATGTCCAGGATATATGAGACATTAAGTACTTGTGATGTGTTGAAATAAGATGTGGGCAGATGTAAAGATCTGAAGGACTTTAATGAGGGCTAAACATTTCTGGCCAGGTAACCGAGTCAGAGCATTTCCAAAACATCAAGACTTGTGGGGCGCTAAAGGTCTGCCATTGTAGCTAGTGCCAGGGATTTAAAGAGGGAAAAACCACAAACTGCCAACTAGGTTTTGAGCCACCAATATGAGAGGTCAACAAAGGCTATCACATCTGGTGTAAACCATCATCCCAGTTACGGATTGCAGCAATAATGTGTCAGGATACAAAGTGCATCGAATCCTGCTGCATATGGTGCTACGTCATCACCAGCTAGTCACAGTGCCCATGCCAACTCCTGAAACACCAAATAGTTTCTCACCAGCAGGCGCTGTGCAGATCTTCCAAACCATGTGGTAATTCGTGGCCAAAACAATCTTCCAAAATTTTAGAATGGTGGATCGTATCTTAATAGCCAAATGAGGTAAACTCTGGTAAGGCTAGGAGCACAGACTAAAAAAAACAAAGTTTGGTCGCATGTAGAGCCTATGCTGGGCTCCGTGCCATACATAAGGTGTCTCTACAAAGACCTTCTTGAGCTAGTCTGATGTTACCAGAATCATCCCATACATCCCATCTCTTAAACCACTTGAGAACTTGCAGAATAATTTCTGTCAGAAGGAGCAGGAACATCAGACGTACAAAAGTAGTTCCATTGAGTCAACCAAAGAGCACGCAGATCATTTATATTGGAGCAGAAGTGCCTCCTCAACTTTGCTTATAGAGAGACCGTCACACTCTGGTACTTCATTGCGAGATTTATCCATGCTGCCTGTCCTACAGGTCAGATTTTCTGGTTTCACTTGTGTTGTGGCGCCGATGCATGGACACTGCCATGTTACAGTTTGTCAGCTGACCACATCTTCTCCAGTCAGAGTGCTCCTTGCCTCAGCTGACTCTGGCCGCCAGTGTGTGACCTGCATGTTTAGCACTGGCCACCTCCTCCCCCAAAAGTTTTGCTCTGCCCAATGGATGATCCTGCTGGACTTCATGGCCAGAGTACTCAACTGCAAGCCAATGGACTTACGTAAGCCACCACCATGGCACTGACTGAATGTTAACGGCCCTTCTTTGCAATAACTAATTTTCTGACCACAGATTAATTTCAACTCATTTATTGGTAACTTTGACTCCACAAGGATCCAAAGATGCTGGCAGTACTGCTGTAAAACGATGCCCCTCTCTTGTTACCATTGAACAGGACCTGATTGAGAATGGGTAACCGCGGATGGCATTGTTGTTTCTCAACCATCAATGGAGGGACAGATGCACCTTTGAAGATTGAAAAGCTAGCTGACCAAGTGATTGTGATGTTTGGTCAATTTCAAAATTAGCTCAACCTCAAGCTTGGAAGCCATCTTTCCTAGGGCCTTCATGCAAAGGTAAAAAAAAAAATATGAGCCAAGAGGAACATCACAAACAATGGTGTCCATGGACATACTTGCATGTTCCAATTTGAATGACAATAGTACCGGATTTTTGCTTTTCGGTCCCATCACTTTCAGTTTCAGGACCTGCCCTTTGGCCAGGTTACAGTTCTGAGTGGTGATCACAAGTATAGTGGCAGTGAAGGCTTCCCAGTTACTTGGGAGGGTAGTCTTCCCTTACCATCATGATTTGAAGAGCAAGACAAACTTGCAGCCTTTTTGCAGACTGGAGATGGCCCAGACCTTCAAATTTCTCAGTTGGATCATACAAGAAATCCATCCTGACTCCTTCCCAATAGGTGATCAATCATCCTGGGGCTTTTGACATCTGTTAATAAATGATCTTAGTAGAGAACAAAAATCCTCTTTATACAATGATCCTGGTAGAGAAGGAACGTTTCTTGCACCATATGAGGACCTGGGTGGGCTGCCTGCCTGTATGTGTACGCTGTATGTCCAACTGCCCACCATTGCTTACCTCTCTGCATCAATCCACAAGAATTCCTCGACTTCCTAGAGAGAGACAAAAGAAGTGAAACCTAGAGTTCTTTGATTTAGAAACAGTGGCCCTCATTCCGAGTTGATCGCTCACTGCTGATTTTCGCAGCACAGCGATCAGGTAAAAAAATTGCAAAACTGTGCCTGCGTATGAGCCGCAACGCGCACGCGCATCGTATAGGTACAAAGAGCATTGTTGTTTTACACATGTTCTAGCAACGATTCCATTCGCACAGCCGAACGCAAGGAGATTGACAGGAAGTGGGATTTTATGGGTGTCAACTGATCGTTTTCAGGGAGTGTTTGGGAAAATGCAGACGAGTCCAGGCGTATGCAGGGCGGATGTCAGACGTCAATTCCGGGACCTTAGTCTCTGGATTCATCACACAGGATAAGTAACTGCAGGACTAGTCTTGTTTTGCACAAAAATAGGATTTTAAATTACCTACTGGTAAATCCTTTTCTCGTAGTCCGTAGAGGATGCTGGGGTCCACATTAGTACCATGGGGTACAGACGGGTCCCTTAGGAGCCATGGGCACTTTAAGAGTTTAATAGTGTGGGCTAGCGCCTCCCTCTATGCTCCTCCTACCAGACTAGAAACTGTGCCCGACGAGACAGACATACTTTGAGAGAAGGGCATACACAGATAGTGGTGAGATTCACTCCAGCTCACACATAATAGAAAGCCGAGCTAACAAGCTTGCGACAATTCAGCAACGGCTGAACAACAGTACTTAACCAAGTAACAAATGCAGGAATACGAAGCGCTGGGCGGGCGCCCAGCATCCTCTACGGACTATGAGAAAAGGATTTACCGGTAGGTAATAAAAAATAAGAATTTACTTACCGATAATTCTATTTCTCGTAGTCCGTAGTGGATGCTGGGACTCCGTCAGGACCATGGGGAATAGCGGCTCCGCAGGAGACTGGGCACAAAAGTAAAAGCTTTAGTACTACCTGGTGTGCACTGGCTCCTCCCCCTATGACCCTCCTCCAAGCCTCAGTTAAGATACTGTGCCCGGACGAGCGTACACAATAAGGAAGGATTTTTGAATCCCGGGTAAGACTCATACCAGCCACACCAATCACACCGTATAACTTGTGATCTAAACCCAGTTAACAGCATGATAACCTGAAGAGCCTCCAGAAAAGATGGCTCACTACAACAAAACCCGAATTTTGGCAACAATAACTATGTACAAGTATTGCAGACAATCCGCACTTGGGATGGGCGCCCAGCATCCACTACGGACTACGAGAAATAGAATTATCGGTAAGTAAATTCTTATTTTCTCTGACGTCCTAGTGGATGCTGGGACTCCGTCAGGACCATGGGGATTATACCAAAGCTCCCAAACGGGCGGGAGAGTGCGGATGACTCTGCAGCACCGAATGAGAGAACTCCAGGTCCTCCTCAGCCAGGGTATCAAATTTGTAGAATTTTGCAAACGTGTTTGCCCCTGACCAAGTAGCTGCTCGGCAAAGTTGCAAAGCCGAGACCCCCTCAGGCAGCCGCCCAAGATGAGCCCACCTTCCTTGTGGAATGGGCATTGACAGATTTTGGCTGTGGCAGGCCTGCCACAGAATGTGCAAGCTGAATTGTACTACAAATCCAACGAGCAATAGTCTGCTTAGAAGCAGGAGCACCCAGCTTATTGGGTGCATACAGGATAAACAGCGAATCAGATTTCCTGACTCTAGCCCGTCCTGGAAATATATTTTCAGGGCCCTGACAACATCTAGCAACTTGGAGTCCTCCAAGTCCCCAGTAGCCGCAGGCACCACAATAGGTTGGTTCAGGTGAAAAGCTGACACCACCTTAGGGAGAAAATGAGGACGAGTCCTCAGTTCTGCCCTGTCCGAATGGAAAATCAGATATGGGCTTTTGCAAGACAAAGCCGCCAATTCTGATACACGCCTGGCCGAAGCCAGGGCTAACAACATGGACACTTTCCAAGTGAGATATTTCAAATCCACAGATTTGAGTGGCTCAAACCAATGTGATTTGAGGAATCTCAAGACTACATTAAGATCCCAAGGTGCCACTGGAGGCACAAAAGGAGGTTGTATATGCAATACCCCCTTGACAAACGTCTGAACTTCAGGAACTGAAGCCAGTTCTTTCTGGAAGAAAATTGACAGGGCCGAAATCTGAACCTTAATGGATCCCAATTTTAGGCCCATAGACACTCCTGTTTGCAGGAAATGCACGAATCGACCCAGTTGAAATTCCTCCGTTGGGGCCTTCCTGGCCTCACACCACGCAACATATTTTCGCCAAATGCGGTGATAGTGTTGCGCGGTCACATCCTTCCTGGCTTTGATCAGGGTAGGAATGACTTCCTCCTGAATGCCTTTTTCCTTTAGGATCCGGCGTTCAACCGCCATGCCGTCAAACGCAGCCGCGGTAAGTCTTGAAACAGACAGGGACCTTGCTGGAGCAGGTCCCTTCTTAGAGGCAGAGGCCACGGGTCCTCTGTGAGCATCTCTTGAAGTTCCGGATACCAAGTCCTTCTTGGCCAATCCGGAGCCACGAGTATGGTTCTCACTCCTCTGCGCCTTATAATCCTCAGTACCTTGGGTATGAGAGGCAGAGGAGGGAACACATACACTGACTGGTATACCCATGGTGCTACCAGAGCGTCCACAGCTATTGCCTGAGGGTCCCTTGACCTGGCGCAATACCCGTCTAGTTTTTTGTTGAGGCGGGACGCCATCATGTCCACCTTTGGTTTTTCCCACCGGTTTACAAGCATGTGGAAGACTTCTGGGTGATGTCCCCATTCTCCCGGGTGAAGATCGTGTCTGCTGAGGAAGTCCGCTTCCCAGTTGTCCACTCCCGGAATGAACACTGCTGACAGAGCCATCACATGATTTTCCGCCCAGCGAAGAATCCTTGCAGCTTCTGCCATTGCCCTCCTGCTTCTTGTGCCGCCCTGTCTGTTTACGTGGGCGACTGCCGTGATGTTGTCCGACTGGATCAACACCGGCTGACCCTGAAGCAGAGGCCTTGCTAGGCTTAGAGCATTGTAAATAGCCCTTAGCTCCAGTATATTTATGTGAAGTGATGTCTCCAGGCTTGACCACAAGCCCTGGAAATTTCTTCCTTGTGTGACTGCTCCCCAGCCTCTCAGGCTGGCATCCGTGGTCACCAGGACCCAGTCCTGGATGCCGAATCTGCGGCCCTCTAGAAGATGAGCACTCTGCAACCACCATAGAAGAGACACCCTTGTCCTTGGGGACAGGGCTATCCGTTGATGCATCTGAAGATACGATCCGGACCATTTGTCCAGCAGATCCCACTGGAACGTTCTTGCGTGGAATCTGCCGAATGGAATCGCTTCGTAGGAAGCTACCATCTTTCCCAGGACTCTTGTGCATTGATGCACTGAGACTCGCCCTGGTTTCAGGAGGTTTCTGACTAGTTCGGATAACTCCCTGGCTTTCTCCTCCGGAAGAAACACCTTTTTCTGGACTGTGTCCAGAATCATCCCTAGGAACAGAAGACGTGTCGTCGGAATCAGCTGCGATTTTGGGATATTTAGAATCCAGCCGTGCTGCCGGAGCACTACTTGAGATAGTGCTACTCCGACCACTAACTGTTCTCTGGATCTTGCTCTTATTAGGAGATCGTCCAAGTAAGGGATAATTAAAACGCCTTTTCTTCGAAGAAGAATCATCATTTCGGCCATTACCTTGGTAAAGACCCGGGGTGCCGTGGATAATCCAAACGGCAACGTCTGAAACTGATAGTGACAGTTTTGTACCACAAACCTGAGGTACCCTTGATGAGACGGGTAAATTGGGACATGGAGGTAGGCATCTTTGATGTCCAGAGACACCATATAGTCCCCCTCTTCCAGGTTCGCGATCACTGCCCTGAGTGACTCCATCTTGAATTTGAACCTCTGTATGTAGGTGTTCAAAGACTTCAGATTTAAAATAGGTCTCACCGAGCCGTCCGGCTTCGGTACCACAAACAACGTGGAATAATACCCCTTTCCTTGTTGCAGGAGGGGTACCTTGATTATCACCTGCTGGGAATACAGCTTGTGAATTGCCTCCAATACTGCCTCCCTGTCGGAGGGAGACGTTGGTAAAGCAGACTTCAGGAAACGGCGAGGGGGAGACGTCTCGAACTCCAATTTGTACCCGAGATACTACCTGAAGGATCCAGGGGTCCACTTGCGAGTGAGCCCACTGCGCGCTGAAATTCTTGAGACGGGCCCCCACCGTGCCTGAGTCCACTTGTAAGGCCCCAGCGTCATGCTGAGGACTTGGCAGAAGCGGGAGAGGGCTTCTGTTCCTGGGAAGAGGCTGCCTGATGCAGTCTTTTCCCCCTTCCTCTGCCCCAGGGCAGAAATGAGGAGCCTTTTGCCCGCTTGCCCTTAAGGGGACGAAAGGACTGAGCCTGAAAAGACGGCGTCTTTTTATGCTGAGAGGCGACCTGGGGTAAAAAGGTGGATTTCCCAGCAGTTGTCGTGGCCACCAGGTCCGATAGACCGACCCCAAATAACTCCTCCCCTTTATAAGGCAATACTTCCATATGCCGTTTAGAATCCGCATCACCTGACCACTGTCGCGTCCATAACCCTCTTCTGGCAGAAATGGACAGCGCACTCACTCTTGATGCCAGAGTGCAAATATCCCTCTGTGCATCTCGCATATATAGAAATGCATCTTTTAAATGCTCTATAGTCAATAATATACTGTCCCTATCCAGGGTATCAATATTTTCAGTCAGGGAATCCGACCAAGCCACCCCAGCGCTGCACATCCAGGCTGAGGCGATTGCTGGTCGCAGTATAACACCAGTATGTGTGTATATACTTTTTAGGATATTCTCCAGTTTTCTATCACCTGGTTCCTTGAGGGCGGCCGTATCAGGAGACGGTAACGCCACTTGTTTTGATAAGCGTGTGAGCGCTTTATCTACCCTAGGGGGTGTTTCCCAACGCGCCCTAACCTCTGGCAGGAAAGGGTATAATGCCAATAATTTTTTAGAAATTATCATTTTTTTTTATCGGGGGAAACCCATGCTTCATCACACACCTCATTTAATATATCTGATTCAGGAAAAACTACGGGTAGTTTTTTCACACCCCACATAATACCCTTTTTTGTGGTACTTGCAGTATCAGAAAATAAGAATTTACTTACCGATAATTCTATTTCTCATAGTCCTTTTTCCTTTAGGATCCGGCGTTCAACCGCCATGCCGTCAAACGCAGCCGCGGTAAGTCTTGAAACAGACAGGGACCCTGCTGAAGCAAGTCCCTTCTCAGAGGTAGAGGCCACGGATCTTCCATGATCATCTCTTGAAGTTCCGGGTACCAAGTCCTTCTTGGCCAATCCGGAACCACTAGTATCGTTCTTACGCCTCTTTGCCGTATAATTCTCAATACTTTTGGTATGAGAGGCAGAGGAGGAAACACATACACCGACTGGTACACCCAAGGCGTTACCAGCGCGTCCACAGCTATTGCCTGCGGATCTCTTGACCTGGCGCAATACCTGTCCAGTTTTTTGTTGAGGCGAGACGCCATCATGTCCACCATTGGTCTTTCCCAACGGGTTACCAGCATGTGGGAAACTTCTGGATGAAGTCCCCACTCTCCCGGGTGAAGGTCGTGTCTGCTGAGGAAGTCTGCTTCCCTGTTTATGTGAAGAGACGTTTCCAGGCTCGACCACACGCCCTGGAAGTTTCTTCCTTGTGTGACTGCTCCCCAGCCCCTCAGGCTGGCGTCCGTGGTCACCAGGATCCAATCCTGTATGCCGAATCTGCGGCCCTCCAATAGATGAGCACTCTGCAACCACCACAGAAGAGATACCCTTGTCCTTGGAGACAGGGTTATCCGCTGGTGCATCTGAAGATGCGACCCTGACCATTTGTCCAACAGATCCCTCTGGAAAATTCTTGCGTGGAATCTGCCGAATGGAATTGCTTCGTAAGAAGCCACCATTTTTCCCAGGACTCTTGTGCATTGATGTACAGACACCTTTCCTGGTTTTAGGAGGTTCCTGACAAGCTCGGATAACTCCTTGGCTTTTTCCTCCGGGAGAAAAACCTTTTTCTGAACCGTGTCCAGAATCATCCCTAGGAACAGCAGACGTGTTGTCGGAATTAACTGGGATTTTGGAATATTCAGAATCCACCCGTGCTGTTTTAGCACTTCTTGAGACAGTGCTAATCCCATCTCTAGCTGTTCTCTGGACCTTGCCCTTATTAGGAGATCGTCCAAGTATGGGATAATTAATACGCCTTTTCTTCGAAGAAGAATCATCATCTCGGCCATTACCTTGGTAAAGACCCGAGGTGCCGTGGACAATCCGAACGGCAGCGTCTGAAACTGATAGTGACAGTTCTGTACGACGAACCTGAGGTACCCCTGGTGTGAGGGGTAAATTGGAACGTGGAGATACGCATCCTTGATGTCCAAGGATACCAT
Source organism: Pseudophryne corroboree (assembly GCF_028390025.1). Taxonomy (NCBI): domain Eukaryota; kingdom Metazoa; phylum Chordata; class Amphibia; order Anura; family Myobatrachidae; genus Pseudophryne; species Pseudophryne corroboree. The sequence goes on along the minus strand of NC_086453.1, from coordinate 7,791,357 downwards.
AAAGTCCCCTTCTTCCAGGTTCGCTATCACTGCTCTGAGTGACTCCATCTTGAACTTGAACTTCTTTATGTACAGGTTCAAGGATTTCAGATTTAGAATAGGTCTTACCGAGCCATCCGGCTTCGGTACCACAAATAGAGTGGAATAATACCCCTTTCCTTGTTGTAAAAGGGGTACCTTGACTATCACCTGCTGAGAGTACAGCTTGTGAATGGCTTCCAAGACCGTCACCCTGTCGGAGGGGGACGTTGGTAAAGCAGACTTCAGGAAACGGCGAGGTGGATCCGTCTCTAGTTCCAACCTGTACCCCTGAGATATTATCTGCAGGATCCAGGGATCTACCTGCGAGTGAGCCCACTGCGCGCTGAAATTCTTGAGACGACCCCCCACCGCCCCCGAGTCCGCTTGAGAAGCCCCAGCGTCATGCTGAGGCTTTTGTAGAAGCGGGGGAGGGCTTCTGTTCCTGGGAAGGAGCTGCCTGTTGCTGTCTCTTCCCCCTTCCTCTGCCTCGTGGCAGATATGAATATCCCTTTGCTCTCTTGTTTTTAAAGGAACGAAAGGGCTGCGGTTGAAAAGTCGGTGTCTTTTTCTGTTGGGGAGTGACTTGAGGTAAAAAGGTGGATTTCCCGGCTGTAGCCGTGGCCACCAAATCCGATAGACCGACACCAAATAACTCCTCCCCTTTATACGGCAAAACTTCCATATGCCGTTTTGAGTCCGCATCGCCTGACCACTGTCGCGTCCATAAACTTCTTCTGGCCGAAATGGACATAGCACTTACCCGTGATGCCAGTGTGCAGATATCCCTCTGTGCATCACGCATATAAAGAAATGCATCCTTTATTTGCTCTAAAGACAGTAAAACATTGTCCCTATCCAGGGTATCAATATTTTCAATCAGGGACTCTGACCAAACTACCCCAGCACTGCACATCCAGGCTGTCGCTATAGCTGGTCGTAGTATAACACCTGTATGTGTGTATATACTTTTTTGGATATTTTCCATCCTCCTATCTGCTGGATCTTTAAGTGCGGCCGTCTCAGGAGAGGGTAACGCCACTTGTTTTGATAAGCGTGTGAGCGCCTTGTCCACCCTAGGAGGTGTTTCCCAGCGCGCCCTAACCTCTGGCGGGAAAGGGTATAAAGCCAATAACTTCTTTGAAATTAGCATTTTTTTTATCGGGGGCAACCCACGCTTCATCACACACCTCATTTAATTCATCTGATTCAGGAAAAACTATAGGTAGTTTTTTCACACCCCACATGATACCCTGTTTTGTGGTACCTGTAGTATCAGCAATATGTAACGCCTCCTTCATTGCCAAAATCATATAACGTGTGGCCCTACTAGAAAATACGGTTGATTCGTCACCGTCGCCACTGGAATCAGTGCCTGTGTCTGGGTCTGTGTCGACCGACTGAGGCAAAGGGCGTTTTACAGCCCCTGACGGTGTTTGAGGCGCCTGGACAGGCACTAATTGATTGTCCGGCCGTCTCATGTCGTCAAACGACTGCTTTAGCGTGTTGACACTATCCCGTAATTCCATAAATAAAGGCATCCATTCTGGTGTCGACCCCCTAGGAGGTGACATCCCCATATTTGGCAATTGCTCCGCCTCCACACCAATATCGTCCTCATACATGTCGACACACACGTACCGACACACAGCAGACACACAGGGAATGCTCTTAACGAAGACAGGACCCCACTAGCCCTTTGGGGAGACAGAGGGAGAGTTTGCCAGCACACACCAAAAGCGCTATATATGACAGGGATAGCCTTATAATAAGTGCTCCCTGTATAGCTGCTTTAATAATATAGTTTTGCCACAATTTTGCCCCCCCTCTCTTGTTTTACCCTGTTTCTGTAGTGCAGTGCAGGGGAGAGCCTGGGAGCCTTCCTGACCAGCGGAGCTGTGTGAGGAAAATGGCGCTGTGTGCTGAGGAGATAGGCCCCGCCCCTTTTTCGGCGGGCTCGTCTCGCGCTCTTTAGTGGATTCTGGCAGGGGTTAAATATCTCCATATAGCCCCCGGAGGCTATATGTGAGGTATTTTTAGCCAAAAAAGGTTTTCATTTGCCTCCCAGGGCGCCCCCCTCCCAGCGCCCTGCACCCTCAGTGACTGCCGTGTGAAGTGTGCTGAGAGGAAAATGGCGCACAGCTGCAGTGCTGTGCGCTACCTTAAGAAGACTGAGGAGTCTTCTGCCGCCGATTCTGGACCTCTTCTCGTTTCAGCATCTGCAAGGGGGCCGGCGGCGAGGCTCCGGTGACCATCCAGGCTGTACCTGTGATCGTCCCTCTGGAGCTAATGTCCAGTAGCCAAGAAGCCAATCCATCCTGCACGCAGGTGAGTTCACTTCTTCTCCCCTAAGTCCCTCGTTGCAGTGATCCTGTTGCCAGCAGGACTCACTGTAAAATAAAAAACCTAAGCTAAACTTTTCTAAGCAGCTCTTTAGGAGAGCCACCTAGATTGCACCCTTCTCGGCCGGGCACAAAAATCTAACTGAGGCTTGGAGGAGGGTCATAGGGGGAGGAGCCAGTACACACCACCTGATCGTAAAGCTTTACTTTTTGTGCCCTGTCTCCTGCGGAGCTGCTATTCCCCATGGTCCTTTCAGGAACCCCAGCATCCACTAGGACGATAGAGAAACATATATTTTCAGGGCCCTGACTACGTCCAGCAACTTGGAGTCCTCCAAGTCCTTAGTAGCCGCAGGCACCACAATAGGCTGGTTCATGTGAAACGCTGAAACCACCTTAGGTAGAAATTGAGGACGAGTCCTCAATTCTGCCCTGTCTGATTGAAAAATTAGGTAAGGGCTCTTATAAGATAAAGCCGCCAATTCTGAGACACGCCTGGCCGAAGCCAGGGCTAACAACATTACCACTTTCCAAGTGAGATATTTAAAATCCACAGTGATGAGTGGCTCAAACCAATGTGATTTTAGGAATCCCAAAACTACATTGAGATCCCAAGGTGCCACTGGAGGCACAAAAGGAGGCTGTATATGTAGCACCCCCTTGACGAACGTCTGAACTTCAGGCACTGAAGCCAGTTCTTTCTGGAAGAAGATCGACAGGGCCGAAATTTGAACTTTAATGGATCCCAATTTTAGGCCCATAGTCCTGCTTGCAGGAAATGTAGGAACCGACCCAGTTGAAATTCCTCCGTAGGGGCCTTCTTGGCCTCACACCATGCAACATACTTCCGCCAAATGCGGTGATAATGCTTTGCCGTTACATCCTTCCTGGCTTTGATCAGGATAGGGATGACTTCATCCGGAATGCCTTTTTCCTTTAGGATCCGGCGTTCAACCGCCATGCCGTCAAACGCAGCCGCGGTAAGTCTTGGAACAGACAAGGACCCTGCTGAAGCAGGTCTTTCCTTAGAGGTAGAGGCCACGGTTCCTCCGTGAGCATCCCCTGCAGTTCCGGGTACCAAGATCTTCTTGGACAATCCGGAGCCACGAGTATAGTTCTTACTCCTCACCTACTTATGATTCTCAGCACCTTGGGTATGAGAGGCAGAGGAGGGAACACATACACTGACTGGTACACCCTCGGTGTTACCAGAGCGTCCACCGCTATTGCCTGAGGGTCCCTTGACCTGGCGCAATATCTGTCCAGTTTTTTGTTGAGACGGGACGCCATCATGTCTACCATTGGTTCTTCCCAACGGTTTACAATCACTTGGAAGACTTCCGGGTGAAGTCCCCACTCCCCCGGGTGGAGGTCGCGTCTGCTGAGGAAGTCTGCTTCCCAGTTGTCCACTCCCGGAATGAACACTGCTGACAGTGCCATCACATGAATTTCCGCCCAGCGGAGAATCCTTGCAGCTTCTGCCATTGCCCTCCTGCTTCTTGTGCCGCCCTGTCTGTTTACGTGGGCGACAGCCGTGATGTTGTCCGACTGGATCAATACCGGTTGACCCTGAAGCAGAGGCTTTGCATGACACAGGGCATTGTAAATGGCCCTTAGTTCCAGGATATTTATGTGAAGAGACGTTTCCATGCTTGACCACAGGCCCTGGAAATTTCTTCCCTGTGTGACTGCTCCCCAGCCTCTCAGGCTGGCATCCGTGGTCACCAGCATCCAATCCTGAACGCCGAATCTGCGGCCCTCTAGAAGATGAGCACTCTGCAACCACCACAGGAGAGACACCCTTGTCCTTGGAGAAAGGGTTATCCGCTGATGCATCTGAAGATGCGATCCGGACCATTTGTCCAGCAGATCCCACTGAAAAGTTCTTGCATGGAATCTTCCGAATGGAATCGCGTCGTACGACGCCACCATCTTTCCCAGGACTCTCGTGCACTGAAACTTGGCCTGGTTTTAGGAGGTTCCGGACTAGCTCGGATAACTCCCTGGCCTTCTCCTCCGGGAGAAACACCTTTTTCTGGACTGTGTCCAGAATCATCCCTAGAAACAGTAAACGTGTTGTTGGAATCAGCTGTGATTTTGGGATATTTAGAATCCTCCCGTGCTGACGCAGCACTACCTGAGATAGTGCTACTCCGACTTCTAACTGTTCTCTTGACCTTGCCCTTATCAGGAGATCGTCCAAGTAAGGGATAATTAAGACGCCTTCTTTTCGAAGGAGAATCATCATTTCGGCCCTTACCTTGGTAAAGACCCGGGGTGCCGTGGACAATCCAAACGGCAGCGTCTGAAACTGATAATGACAGTCCTGTACCACACACCTGAGGTACCCTTGATGAGAAGGGAAAATTGGGACATGAAGGTAAGCATCTTTGATGTCCAGAGATACCATATAGTCCCCTTCCTCCAGGTTCGCTATCACTGCTCTGAGTGACTCCATCTTGAACTTGAACCTTTTTACATAAGTGTTCCAGGATTTCAGATTTAAAATTGGTCTCACCGAGCCGTTCGGCTTCGGTACCACAAACAGTGTGGAATAATACCCCTTTCCTTGTTGCAGGAGGGGTACCTTGATTATCACCTGCTGGGAATACAGCTTGTGAATGGCTTCCAATACTGCCTCCCTGTCGGAGGGAGACGTTGGTAATGCAGACTTTAGGAACCGGCGGGGGGAGATGTCTCGAATTCTAATTTGTAACCCTGAGATACTACCTGCAGAATCCAAGGGTCCACTTGCGAGTGAGCCCACTGCGCGCTGAAATTTTTGAGACGGGCCCCCACCTTGCCTGAGTCCGCTTGTAAAGCCCCAGCGTCATGCTGAAGCTTTTGTAGCAGCGGGACCGGGCTTCTGCTCCTGGGAAGGGGCTGCCTGATGCAGCTTTTTCCCTCTTTCTCTGCCCCTGGGCAAAAAGGAGTGGCCTTTTGCCCGCCTGCCCTTATGGGAACGAAAGGACTGATTTTGAAAAGACTGTCTTTTTCTGTTGAGAGGCGACATGAGGTAAAAAGGTGGATTTTCCAGCAGTTGCAGTGGCCACCAGGTCCGATAGACCAACCCCAAATAACTCCTCCCCTTTATACGGCAATACTTCCATATGTCGTTTTGAATCCGCATCGCCTGACCACTGTCGTGTCCATAAAGCTCTCCTGGCTGAAATGGACATCGCACTTACTCTTGATGCCAGGGTGCAAATATCCCTCTGTGCATCTCGCATATATAGTAATGCATCCTTTAAATGCTCTAAAGTTAATAATATAGTGTCCCTGTCCAGGGTATCAATATTTTCAGTCAGGGATTCTAACCAAGCCACCCCAGCACTGCACATCCAGGCTGAGGCAATCGCAGGTCGCAGTATAACACCAGTATGTGTGTATATACTTTTCAGGACATTTTCCAGCCTTCTATCAGCTGGTTCCTTGAGAGCGGCCGTATCTGGAGACGGTAACGCCACTTGTTTTGATAAGCGTGTGAGCGCTTTATCTACCCTAGGGGGGGTTTCCCAACGCGCCCTAACCTCTGGCGGGAAAGGATATAGTGCTAATAATTTATTAGAAATTAGCAGTTTCTTATCGGGGGAAACCCACGCTTTATCTCATTTAATTCATCTGACTCAGGAAAAACCACAGGCAGTTTTTTCACACCCCACATAATACCCTTTTTTGTGGTACTTGTGGTGTCAGAAATGTGTAAAACCTCCCTCATAGCCGTGATCATGTAACGTGTGGCCCTACTGGACATTACGTTCGTTTCCTCACCGTCGACACTGGACTCAGTATCCGTGTCTGGGTCTGTGTCGACCACCTGAGGTAGCGGGCGTTTTAGCGCCCCTGACGGTGCCTGAGACGCCTGGACCGGCACTAATTGATTTGCCGGCTGTCTCATGTCGTCGACAGTTTTTTGCAACGTACTAACACTATCACGCAATGCTTTAAACATGACCATCCAGTCAGGTGTCGACTCCCTAGGGGGTGACATCACTAACACAGGCAATTTCTCTGATTCCACCTCATTTTCCTCTTCATACATGTCGACACAATCGTACCGACACCCAGCACACACACAGGGAATGCTCTGATAGAGGACAGGACCCCACTAGCCCTTTGGGGGGACAGAGGGAGAGTTTGCCAGCACACACCAGAGCACTATATATATATATATACAGGGATAACCTTATATAAGTGTTTCTCCCTTTTATAGCTGCTGTTTATATTAGCTGCCAATAGTGCCCCCCCTCTCTTGTTTCCACCCTGTTAACGTAGTGTACTGCAGGGGAGAGTCAGGGAGCTGTCCTTCCAGCGGAGCTGTGAGGGGAAAATGGCGCTGGTGTGCTGAGGAGAATAGGCTCCGCCCCCTTCTCGGCGGCGTCTTCTCCCGCTTTTTCTGGAAAAATGGCAGGGGATAAAATACATCCATATAGCCTAGGAGCTATATGTGATGTATTTCTTTTTTGCCACATAAGGTATTTCATGTTTTATTGCGTCTCAGGGCGCTCCCCCCCCCAGCGCCCTGCACCCTCAGTGACCGGAGTGTGAAGTGTGCTGAGAGCAATGGCGCACAGCTGTGGTGCTGTGCGCTACCTTATCCTGAAGACCGGAACGTCTTCTGCCGCCGATTTCACCGGACCTCTTCGTTCTTCAGCATCTGTAAGGGGGCCGGCGGCGCGGCTCCGGGACCCATCCAGGCTGAACCTGTGATCGTCCCTCTGGAGCTAATGTCCAGTAGCCAAGAAGCCCAATCCATCCTGCACGCAGGTGAGTTCGCTTCTTCTCCCCTTAGTCCCACGTTGCAGTGAGCCTGTTGCCAACAGGACTCACTGAAAATAAAAAACCTAAATATACTTTTACTTCTAAGCAGCTCAGGAGAGCCACCTAGATTGCACCCTTCTCGGCCGGGCACAAAATCTTAACTGAGGCTTGGAGGAGGGTCATAGGGGGAGGAGCCAGTGCACACCAGGTAGTCCTAAAGCTTTTACTTTGTGCCCAGTCTCCTGCGGAGCCGCTATTCCCCATGGTCCTTAAGGAAGTCCCAGCATCCACTAGGACGTTAGAGAAATGTTTAAAACCTCCTTCATTGCCGTGATCATGTAACATGTGGCCCTACTGGAAGTCACGTTTGTCTCCTCACCGTCGACACTGGAGTCAGTATCCGTGTCTGGGTCTGTATCGACCATCTGAGGTAACGGGCGCTTTAGAGCCCCTGACGGTTTTTGAGACGCCTGGACAGGCACTAGCTGATTAGCCGGCTGTCTCATGTCGTCAACTGTCTTTTGTAAAGTGCTGACACTATCACGTAATTCCTTCCATAAAACCATCCAGTCAGGTGTCGACTCCCTAGGGGATGACATCACTATTACCGGCAATTGCTCCGCCTCCACATCATTTTCCTCCTCATACATGTCGACACAAACGTACCGACACACAGCACACACACCGGGAATGCTCTGATAGAGGACAGGACCCCACTAGCCCTTTGGGGAGACAGAGGGAGAGTTTGCCAGCACACACCAGAGCGCTATATAGATATATAAATATATAGGGACAACCTTATATAAGTGTTTCTCCCTTATATAGCTGCTGTATTGTTATTATGCCAATTAGTGCCCCCCCTCTCTTTTTACCCTGTTTCTGTAGTGCAGGACTGCAGGGGAGAGAGTCAGGGAGACGTCCTTCCAGCGGAGCTGAGGGAAAATGGCGCTTGTGTGCTGAGGAGATAGGCTCCGCCCCCTTCTCGGCGGCCTTTCTCCCGCTTTTTGTGGAAAACTGGCAGGGGTTAAAATTCATCCATATAGCCCAGGAGCTATATGTGATGCATTTTTCGCCAGCCAAGGTGTTTCTATTGCTTCTCAGGGCGCCCCCCCCCTAGCGCCCTGCACCCTCAGTGACCGAAGTGTGAAGTGTGCTGAGAGCAATGGCGCACAGCTGCAGTGCTGTGCGCTACCTTGTGGAAGACAGGACGTCTTCTGCCGCCGATTTTCCGGACCTCTTCTGTCTTCTGGCTCTGTAAGGGGGCCGGCGGCGCGGCTCTGGGACCGAGCTCCAAGGCTGGGCCTGTGATCGGTCCCTCTGGAGCTAATGGTGTCCAGTAGCCTAAGAAGCCCAATCCACTCTGCACGCAGGTGAGTTCGCTTCTTCTCCCCTTAGTCCCTCGATGCAGTGAGCCTGTTGCCAGCAGGTCTCACTGAAAATAAAAAACCTAAAACTAAACTTTTCACTAAGCAGCTCAGGAGAGCCACCTAGTGTGCACCCATCTCGTTCGGGCACAAAAATCTAACTGAGGCTTGGAGGAGGGTCATAGGGGGAGGAGCCAGTGCACACCAGGTAGTACTAAAGCTTTTACTTTTGTGCCCAGTCTCCTGCGGAGCCGCTATTCCCCATGGTCCCGACGGAGTCCCAGAATCCACTAGGACGTCAGAGAAATCCTAATTTCTCTTGCGTCCTAGAGGATACTGGGGTCCACATTAGTACCATGGGGATGTACCAAAGCTCACAGTACAGGAAGGAGAGCGCAGAGACTCCTGCAGCACCGATTGACCAAACCTAAGGTCCTCAGAGGCCAAAGTATCGAACGTGTAGAACATAGTGAACGTGTTCAACCCTGATCAAGTAGCCGTTTGGCAAAGTTGTAAAGTCGAGACACCCTGGGCGGCAGCCCAGGAAGGACCCACTTTACGAGTAGAGTGAGCCTTAACAGATCTTGGACACAGCAATCCTGCCGTAGAATAAGCATGCTGGATAGTGAATCTGATCCAGCAAGAAATTGTCTGCTTAGAACAGAGGTTCTCAAACTCGTTCCTCGGGGGCCCACGCAGTGCATGTTTTGCAGGTCTCACAGAATCACAAGTGAAATAATTAGCTCCACCTGTGGATCTTTTAAAATGTGTCAGTGAGTAATTAATACACCTGTGCACCTGCTGGGTTACCTGCAAAACATGCACTGTGTGGGCCCACGAGGACCAAGTTTGAGAACCTCTGGCTTAGAAGTAGGACACCCAACCTTGGACAAATAGTGAGTCCGACTTTCTGTGACGTGAAGTTCTCTTCACATAAATCCTCAAAGCCCTCAAAACATCCAAGGACTTTGAGGTAATTGAGGAGTCAGTAGCCACTGGCACCACAAAAGGTTGGTTGATATGAAAAGCCGACACAACCTTTGGAAGTAATTGCTGACACGTCCTGAGCTCAGCTCTATCTTCACGGAAAATCAAGTAGGGGCTCTTGCAGGACAATGCCCCCAATTCTGACACATGTCTAGCAGATGCCAATGCCAACAGTGTGACCGCCTTCCAAGTAAGAAACTTGACATCAACCTCCTGTAAAGGCTCGAACCAATCCGATTGCAGGAACTACAGCACCACAGTAAGATCCCAAAGGTGCCGTAGGAGGCACAAAGGGTGGTTGGATGTGCAGAAACCCTTTCAAGAATGTCTGAACCTCAGGGAGAGCAGCCAATTGTTTCTGGAAGAAAATGGACAAGGCCGAAATCTGGACTTTTATGGAGCCCAAATGCAGGCTCACATCTACACCTGCTTGGAGAAAGGAGAAACCATCCTAGTTGAAACTCCACTGTAGGAAACTTCTTGGATTCACACCAAGATACATACTTTTTCCAAATCCGATGGTAATGCTTAGACATTACTCCCTTCCTAGCCTGTATCAGCGTAGGTATGACCTTTTTCATAATGCCCTTCCGAGCTAAGATCTGGCGTTCAAGCTCTATGCCGTGAAACGTAGCCGTGATAAGTCTTGATAAGTGAACGACCCCTGTTGCAGAAGGTCCTCGCGAAGAGGAAGAGGCCTCGGCTCTTCTATCAATAGATCCAGAAGATCCGCGTACCAAGCCCTTCTTGGCCAGTCCAGAGCAATGAGGATCGCCTGAACTCTTGTTCTCTTTATTAGTTTGATAATCCTTGGGATGAGTGGAAGTGGAGGGAATATATACACTGACTTGAACACCCACGGAATCTCCAGGGCGTCCATCACCACTGCCTGTGGGTCTCTTGACCTGGAACAGTAACTCCGAAGCTTCTTGTTGAGGCGGGAGGCCATCATGTCTATTTGAGGTACGCCCCCAAAGACCTGTCACCTCCGCGAACACCTCCGGGTGGAGGCCACACTCTCCTGGATGGAGATCGTGTCTGCTGAGGAAGTCCGCTTTCCAGTTGTCCACTCCAGAAATAGAGATTGCAGACAGTGCCACTGCGTGCTTTTCTGCCCAGAGGAGGATTCTTGTTACCTCTGACATTGCAGCTCTGCTCTTCATTCCGCCTTGTCGGTTTATGTAGGCCCCCGTCGCTACATTGTCCGACTGAACCTAAATGGCCTGATCTTTTAGATGTGCCGCTTGCAGAGGACCATTGTACACGGCCCTTAGTTGCAGAAAGTTTATCGGAAGGATGGATTCCAGACTTGACATCTTTCCTTGGAAGTTTTTCCCCCTGGGTGACTGCTCCCCAACCTCTGAGACTTGCGTCTGTGGTTAGAAGGATCCAATTCTGAATCCCGAACCTTCGGCCCTCGAGAAAGTGAGAAGTTTGAAGCCACCAGGGGAGTGAGATTCTGGCTTCTGGCGACAGACGTATCCTCTCGTGCATATGAAGATGAGCTCCCGGCCATTTGTCCAGGAGATCCAGGTGGAAGGACCGTGCATGAAATCTTCCGTACTGCAGAGCCTCGTAGGAGGCAACCATCTTCCCCAGAAGGCGAATGCACTGATGAACCGAAACCCGGGAAATGCTTTCTCCGACGGCAGAAAACACTATCTGTACTTTCGTGTCGAGGATCATCCCCCAGGAAGGACAGTCTCCTTGTCGGCTCCAAATGCGACTTTGGAAGATTCAGGATCTATCCATGATCCTGGAGTAGTTGAGTTGAGAGAGCAATGCTCTGTAACAGCTTTTCCCTGGAAGACGCTTTTATCAGCAGATCGTCCAGATAAGGAATTAGGTTCACACCCTGCTTTCTTCGGAGGAGCATCATCTCCGCCATGACCTTGGTGAACACCCTTGGTGCCGTGGAGAGACCAACGGCAGTGCCTGGAACTGATCGTTGTTAGCGGTGGTGGTGTAGTGGGACGCGCCGGCTCCCGGCCGTTGCTTGGCAGCGGGACCGGCGCGTCACTTTCGCCTTTGGCTCACCGGCTGGTTGCATGGCAACCAGGGGCGCCAGACGGCCGCTCTGCACAGCGCTCCCGGCGGTTGCTAAGCAGCCGGGACGCTGTGCACCGTACGCCCAGGGACAGCTGCATCAATTAAGATCCAGGAGCTGGGCTGCCTAATTGGTCTGCAGGGCTTTTTATGGAAGCCAGACCAAGGCAGCCCTGCCGGTGACAGCTTCCTGTGGAGCTGTGTCCTGGCTCTGGAGTGTTACTGTGCAGCCTGTTCGTTCCAGTGTCCTGTGTCCTGGTTTCCGGAGCCTGGTCCTGGGATTCTGATCCAGCCTTCCGAGTCCTGAGTTCCTGAATCCTCAGCCTTAGGGTCCTATTCCTTCTGCTTGCACCTTTTCCGATGTCGTGAGTAGCGGTTCTGCCGCACCTTGCTGCTTTTGACGTATTATCCTTATCTTTTGCTTTTGTGTTTTCGGCAGAGGTTCCGTCACTGTTGTCTTGCCGAACTACGACGGATACGTATTCGGGCTAACGTTATTTTGGTTTTGGGTTTTCTTGGCTGCTGTGCCGCACGTAAATTAGTTTGTTTTTGCAGTGGTTCCCCTCTCTCTTTCGTGTCTGTTTTAGTTAGTTTTCCCCTTGTTCTCTCTCTGTCTCGGTTAACGCCTGGTCACCAACTAAGACCGGGGGGCATCGGAGTTCGGGCAGACCTAAGCCACCCGTTCCAATGCGGCTGCTGTGGGCCCAAGAAACCATAGTCTCGCAGGCGTTGACTAACCACTAGGGAGAGACAACGGAGTCAGGGTTTTCTGTTAGGGGTTGCTGCGAATCTCAGCCTGAACTGCAGCATCACATTTCAGTACTCGGAGCTCATCTACTACCACCCTATCTCTCGGGTTCCGAGTACATTGAACATAATAGCGACAGTCCAGCAGCACAAATCTTAGACAAGCCTGATGAGGCGGCCAGATCGCAACGTGATGGTACGCATCCTTGATATCTAGGGATAACAAATTGCCCCTCCTCCAGACCTGAGATCTCCGCTCTCAGAGACTTCATCTTGAATTCCCTCAAATAAGGGTTCAATGACTTTAGGTTCAATGTTGGCCTGACCGAACCATCCGGTTTCGGTACCACAAACAGGTTTGAGTAATAACCTTTATTTGTGAGGTGAGGTGGAACTGGAAAAATGACATTTGACTTTAGCAATTTTTGAATGGCTTCCTGCAGGATAGCCCTTTCTGTCAGCAAAGCTGGTAAGCCTGATTTGAAAAATATGTGAGGTGGGAGTTCTTGAAACTCCAGTCTGTACCCCTGGGTAACAATATCTTGTACCCAGGGGTCCAGGCATGATGACGCCCAGACGTGACTGAAGTTTCTTAGTCTCGCTCCCACCTGCCCGATCTCCAGGCTGTGAGGTCCACCATCATGCCGAGGATCTTGAGGAAGCAGAACCAGGCTTCTGTTCCAAAAAACCTGCACCAACAGATTCCCAGGATTTTCCCTGACCTCCTCTAAAGAAAGTGGAAGGGGGTTTGGACTTTTAAATTTCGCGGTCCGAAAGGACTGCATTGTAGACGTAGGGTAAGATTTCCTAGTCGTGGTGTTGCTAAGGGGAGAAATGTTGACTTACCCGCAGTTGCCGTGGAGATCCACGCATCTAATGCTTCCCCAAACACAGACTGACCTGTGAAGGGTAGGTTCTCCACACTTTTCTTGGATTCTGTATTCGCAGACCATTGGCGCAGCCAGAGTCCTCTACGTGCCGAGACAGCCATGGAAGAAGCCCTCGCTTTAATATGTCCAAGGTCCTTCATGGCCTCCACCATGAAACCTGCAGAATCCTGTATGTGACGTAAAAACAATTCAATGTCACTTCTATCCATAGAATTTAATTCCTCTAGTAAAGTGTCTGCCCACTTTACTATGGCTTTAGAAATCCACGCACAAGCAATAGTGGGTCTTAAAGGTACTCCAGTAGCGGTGTATAATGATTTGGGCGTATTCTCAATCTTGCGGTCAGCCGGTTCTTTTAAAGCGGTGGACAGGTAAAACTACCTTTTTAGACAACCTAGATACAGAAGCGTCTACTACAGCCGGGATTTCCCACTTTTTCCGGTCCTCCTCATCTGTAAAGTAAGCCTCCTCTACCTGCTCAGGTACCTTATCAGTAATGTGTAAAATGTCTCTAATAGCCTCAATCATGAGTTGCACCCCCTTAGCAAGGGATGCATATCCCCATCACCGTCCCCTGTATCAGAGTCGGTATCCGTGTCACTTTGCTTTATCTGGGCAAGAGCACGCTTCTTTGGGTATATATGGGGGCTTTAGATGAGGTAGTGGGAGCCGAATACCACAAAATCTCAACAGACTTTCTTAAAACCTGTGTTTCAGTCTCATTTTGACCCATCAGAGATGAGATCTGGGATATCATGCCCCTAAAAGAATCCACCCATGGGGGTTCGGATTCAGAAAGCTGAGAAAGAACCTGGCATTCCTGAGTACATGGAATGGAGTCTTCGGGAGAAGATACACACTCTGCAGCACAAAATACAGAGTTCCTAGACATGCTTATGTGAGATATATAAACACACACAGGAAAATGTCAGCTAGTTTCCCCCAGAGTACCTTCAGAGAGTCACAGAGTATAAGGAGCAGCCTCACAGCGCCCCAGTAGGCAGTTAATACAAGAAACGGCCGGCGCTGAACTGAGTAACCTTAATAGGATTAAACAGCTAATATCTCACTCCCCCCCCCCCCTGCCTATAACACCCTGGTACCGCAGAGGTATGCTGGAGTTATGTGGAGGGCTGCGCTCCCTGGGGGTAATTCCAAGTTGATCACAGCAGGAATTTTGTTAGCAGTTGGGCAAAACCATGTGCACTGCAGGGGAGGCAGATATAACATGTGCAGAGAGAGTTAGATTTGGGTGGGTTATCTTGTTTCTGTGCAGGGTAAATACTGGCTGCTTTATTTTTACACTGCAAATTAGATTGCAGATTGAACACACCACACCCAAATCTAACTCTCTCTGCACGTGTTACATCTGCCCCCCCTGCAGTGCACATGGTTTTGCCCAACTGCTAACAAAATTCCTGCTGCGATCAACTTGGAATTACCCCCCTGTCAGTGTCTCTTCAGTGTGATCTGCAGGGAGAAAATGGCGCTGGTGAGTGCTGAATCTGCTCTGAGGAGAAGTCCCGCCCCCTGTAATGGCGCATCTTACCGCTTTCACAGATTATACTGGGCTGAGGTGATTTAGCTGCTAACAGTGGGATTAGTCCGTTACCATATGTGACCAGTGTAGGGTAATGCGCTGGCCCAGGACGCCCCTCACACCAAGTGCCGCTGTGCCTTCCGGAGCGCAGCCTGTCAGAGCTGCGCTCCCACCCTTGTGCAGCCATTCCCACCGGCGACCTGCTTCCCGGATGGCCGGCGTCATACTCACCACTCTATCTTCTGGCTCTGGTAGGGGGTGGCGGCCATGCTGCGGGAGTGAGCGGTTGCCTCGTGGGCTTGCGATCAGCACCCTCAGGAGCTCAGTGTCCTGTCAGCGGAGATAGAGAACCATTTACTTTTAGAGTTGGTGCCTACTCACCCCCCTACGTCCCACGAAGCAGGAAAGCTGTTGCCAGCAGCGTTTCTGTATCTAACTAAACTCAGAAAATAATAAAACTAGAAAAACTCCTAGGAGCTCCACTAGTTGTGACCGGCTCCTCCAGGCACATTTTCTAAACAGAGTCTGGTAGGAGGGGCATAGAGGGAGGAGCCAGCCCACACTATTAAACTCTTAAATAGCCCATGGCTCCCAAGGGACCCGTCCATACCCCATGGTACTAATGTGGACCCCAGCATCCTCTAGGACGTAAGAGAAACTTGTTTTGCAAAGCAGGGCTGCACAAGCGATCGCAGCCCTGCTATGCTAAAATACACTCCCCTGTGGGCGGCGACTATGCGTTTGCACGGCTGCTAAAAGTAGGTAGCGAGCTATCAACTCGGAACGGCGCCATTAACAGGGAGGAACATAGACTTTTCTCTTGCGACTTGGAAAAAAAGTCTTGTCCAGTTTGGGCTTGAACACCTCCAGTGATTGAAAATGACTCAAGAATCCACATCTCAGGCTCAAAGCCAAAGCATGGAAGTCCGGCGAAGTTGAACTGCGAGCCCGAATTAGCCATATACTGCACCAATGGCGGTTTTCCACATATGTGCTCCAATTGAGTTAGCGAACGAACAATTAGTCTGTCAAATTCCAAACCCTCCAGACTGCCGACTGACTCAACTTGAAGCTGTGTAAATTATCTTAAGGACGCCCTCAATATTCCTATTTATGCCACCCAGTAACGTAGCAGTGTTCTGATCGGAATAGCGGCGGCCTAAGGCGAGCATCCACCATTCACTGTAGCCTTCCAAGGGTTGCCGCCCCCAGCTATCAGTCACTATGCGATCGCATTGTGAAGGGCTGCACACACGCCCTGCGGTCACCGCACACACGCAGACTGATGATAATCGGCCGATTTGCATTTTGCAATGGATGCTGAATAACCCACCATGAGGGTCATTCCGAATAGTTCGTTCGCTAGCAGTTTTTAGCAGCCGTGCAAACGCATTGTCGCCGCCCACTGGGGAGTGTATTTTCGCTGTGCAGAAGTGCGAACGCCTGTGCATCAGAGCACCTGCAAAATCGTTTTGTGCAAAACAAGACCAGCCTTGTTGTTACTCTTTGTGTGCGATGATTCTAACGACGGTGCGTCACACACACGCCCAGCCACGCCTGCGTTTTTCTAAGCACTCCCTGAAAACGGTCGGTTGACACCCAGTAACGCCCACTTCCTGTCAATCTTCCTGCGTTCGGCCGTGCGACTGAAAGCTTCGCTAGAACCTGTGCAAAACCACGATGCTCTTTGCACCCGTACGTCACACGTGCGCATTGCGGTGCATACGCAGATCAGCAGTTTTTTTTCACTGATCGCTGCGAGCGGCAGCTAGCGAAAAACTCGGGATGACCCCCCCATGTGTCTTAGATTGTAAGCTTACATGTACCTTTAATTCATGTTCCTGTGCGTAATGTTTGCATCATAATCCCCCTTATCATACAGCGCTAATTTATGTCAGGACTTTGCGCAATTACCGATCTGCGTGGCACAGGGAGGACTGTTCGGGGGTAATACGGGACATCAGAGAACACTATAGTGAGAGCTTTGTGACCTGCTACAGTAATACTCACATACCCTGCCTCCTGCACATATGGATTTCAGACCAAGCTTCATCTCCACCTAAGAGAAGACAATACCACTAAGGACAGAGACGCTGGACCAAGGTCTCCCCAAAACCGTCACACACCAGCAGATCTTGGCATTGCGCATCGGGGAGGACGCACTATTGTGTAGCTAGCCCAGAGCAGTGGTGTCTTACCGATACTGGACTTCACCTACAACGTCCTGAATACGCAAGATCCAGCCTCGTGTTCCGGATGCAGAGTAGGTAAGGCAGTGATACAACTGAGAAGAGTAGGACATTGGTAAGCTGGAAACATTAATGGCAGAAGAACCCGTCGCCCCTTCAATCATATGCCACCCGTTTCACACACTGGAGGTTTTGCCGACAGTCAGAAACCCACCCGTTATTGTCCACACACCCGCTTATCCAAACCAGCCACCCACCGGGTATGTGCCAACAGCCCAACCACTTAGTTGTAGACCAGTCAATGCCACCACCTGCCCCTTTCACCGGCACCTCTTGTTTTTGGCCGGTGTGTAGCTGCTTCAGAACCTCTTTGCTGGTTACTCCGGATCTTCATGACCGCTTTCTTTGGTTCAGGAGTCCTGGGTAGAGGACACAGCGTGGAATCCAGCGGTTGAGGACACAGGCAGCTGAGGGATGGATTAGAGCGCTGGGTTTTATCTGTAGGTCACAGAATGCCGCAGGTATAGGGGTCTCACAGGAAGACGGCAGAATCCTTAGTGGCAGTGATGTCACTCAGATGCGTGCGTTATAAATACCAACACTTGAAGGCAGTGGCTTTATTACACCTTTAGTGATTTTTGCCCTTTATAATTTTACACACACATTCTGGCAGGAGGAAAGTCAACGCAGTATCTTTCACCAATCCCAAAGGATTGTCCAACCAGCAGGATCACAGAGGCTCAATTTAATATTCTACGCGGTGAAGGTGATTGAGCGTACTCTCCATCTTAACTCCGCCAAGAGTGGGCTGGGAAATCAACTTCACTCCAACCACTGTACATCATTCCCTGCTCTGGCGCCATCCAGTCATCAGCCCAGATTTATCAAGCCTTGGAAAGTGAAAGTACCAGCCAATCAGCTCCTCACTGCCATGTTACAGACTGCATTTGAAAAATGACAGGTATGAGCTGATTGGTTGGTACTTTATTGACGTGCAATTTATCACTCTCCAAAACGTGATAAATCTGGACCACATAAGCAAGAAACTGGTCTCGCTGCTGACGCCTTCAGGCTGGGGGACATATTTCCTAAAGTGCAGGTTCTTAGAAGTGGAGGTTGCCCGTAGCAACCAGGTTCTGCTTATTTGTCTAGCACCTTCTAGAAGATAACGACAGGACTGTCAGGATGGGGCCGTTAGATGACCTCGGCTCTGCGGGGGACCCGCCAGGCTTTACTCCCATCCCTGGCAGCACTTTCTATATCTACGTTATTTTACAAAAGGCGCTATAGCGCCGACAATGCGGGGAGATACTGGCAGCAGCAGGTGTGAGAGAAAGGGAGGACCACCCGAGTGGATGTCGGGAAGAAATATTTTGGAAAATGTTTCTTGGAATTACATAAAAGTCGGGAGCCAATATTTCTGCAGGGCCAAAAGTTTACTAAATACAAAACATTGATATCTTGTATACAGATGTGTTGTGTCTTCATCAATTATGGCTGCAGTCACGCCAAACAGCACCTTTCTGCGCGTCTGGTCCCGCGCCACAGCTAGAACTGGGCGTCTTTTCACCCAAGAGACTGCGCTGATTTGACGTGCGACACTTGTACATCTTTGCACGATGGAGCCTGAATGTGTATACAAAGTGCTTCCATGCTGCTTTTTTCCACACCAAGTTCCATTGTGCTTCATATACACTCAGTCACACAAGTGTCGCATATCAAATTAATCAGCGCAGGCTCCTGATGCGTCCTATTACGATCGCTTTGCGGCAAAGGCTCATTTTCAGGCAAACAG